>NC_135375.1:32881989-32906989 GCF_049243985.1 Paroedura picta
GTAGCCTCAGATTGGCCTATTATG
This sequence comes from Paroedura picta, assembly GCF_049243985.1. Taxonomy (NCBI): domain Eukaryota; kingdom Metazoa; phylum Chordata; class Lepidosauria; order Squamata; family Gekkonidae; genus Paroedura; species Paroedura picta. The sequence continues at coordinate 32,882,014 of NC_135375.1, forward strand.
CACGGCCGCTGAAATGGTGGCATGGAGAACGAGGAGGAGGAAGAAGTGAAGCAAACCGATTACGCACGGGACGGAACACAACGGCGGCAAAACCCAGAGTATCCGATTATGCACGCAGATACTGTGGAGCCGCTTCTGGTTGCACCCTGGTCCCGGGAAGCTCCACTTTCTTCCGCATCTCGCTAACGTGGTTTTTTCGGCGGCATACATTGACTCTGCGCCCGGTTGCCGCCTGCAGCGTGCATAATTGGTGATTTTAGCCGCTGCCATTCCACCCCGAATGTGGACTTTCCACTCCGTGCATAATGGGCCATTGAGAGGTAATGGGCCCAATGAGCGCTGCCCACAACATTGGAACACATGCTAATCGAAACCAAGGACAAGAAAAGGATGTGCCTCAGTATATCAGGTGCAACACAGAGAATAGTTCCTTCTTCCTGGGTTTCTTTCATACACAAGGCACCCTGCAAAGATTTTGCCAAGAAAATCTCAGAGGCTCCTGGTTCCAATTTTGAAGAGGACAGAGAAGAGAGAAGTCTTTCTCCAGGCAGGCAGCCAAAAGGTTCAGGGAACAGATTTGACAAGAGTGAATGAGACTCCAATGCTCAACCCAGGGCATGACCCCAGGCCATCTGTGGGAGGCCGATTGGCACTATTCAAAGAAAAATGGAACCACCCACAGACATACATCAAAACTGTTACCCTCAAGGTGTATGGGTCCCAGACTGCGCAGGGCCTAAAAGATTAAGGCCAAAACCTTTGGACCAGAAGTAGGCAAATGTGCGTTAGGTTGCATGCCAGAGGTCTTCAAAATTTCCTCTTTCCAATATCTGATCACGTCCAGACAGGAACATTCAGTTGCCCTACAAGTGAAACAGAACCTCACCTGGTGGTGCAAGAGAGCCAACATGTGCCAGGGGAGATTTTAATGTTGTATAACAAACAGGTCCTGATCTTTATGGATGCAAGCTTGAGGGGATGGGGAGCATTCTCAAGCAATCATCAGTGCAAGAGTGGAGTCAACACTGCCAATCAACATCCTAGAGGGCCACTTTCCTGATGCTGCAGCATTTTGACACCAAGATACGCCTTCAACATGCCCTGATAAGGACGGACAATATTGTTGTGAGATCTTACCTGAACATACAGGGAGGATTGCAATTGAATGTGCTGAAGGAAGTAACCAGGATCATAGTGTGGTCAGAGAAAAATCTGTAAAGACACCAAATATCAAGAGGAATCTCAATATAGAGACAGAGACATTCAGGAAGGGGAGTGGTCAATGAAGGACGAAGTGTTCAACTTGATAACAGAAAGGTTCAGAACACCAAAGATGGACCTTCTAGTTTCTGCAGAGATTAACCAGATCACCAGATTCATGTTGAGATTTCAACCCTATGCCTTCCCACTCATACCAATAATCCCAAGGTTATTTCGCAAGATAGTACAGCAAAAGGTGATATTTCTTTTTGTGTCCCCATTTCGGCCCAGGTAGCCTTGGTATCCAAGATTCTCCAACTTACAGTGGAACTACACATGACACTACCTCAGATCCCAAATCTAATGACTCAAGGACCCATCTGGCACTCAAATCCAGACTGGATGAAATTAACCATGTGTAAATTGAAAGGAGATATCTAACCAATGCAGGCTACTCAGATAGTATGATTAAACCCATATTGGCATCCAGAAGAGAATCCACCATGAGGTTATACAATAGAACATGGAAGGCCTTTGCTATCGGGGCTCTGCCTCATGTAGTCTGGAAAGAAGAGTAGGAGCTGAGAAGACAGCTCAGCCCCCCCCCATACCACGCCCCTTCACATCTCTGGCAGACCCCTAGGGGTTTGTTGGGAATCTCTGATTATTATCTTTGCAAATGTATTTAAGTATAACAGCATAAGAAGCTTTTTGTCATGAATGGTGAAGTAGGACTTGGAAGAAGGAAGTAATGCCTGTATTATATTGAAGTAATGTTGGGCCAGTGAAGAGACAGTAGGACAGAAATCTAGGATTGTTTGAAATAGAGAAAACTGTTGAAAGGTGATTAGTGCCCATTGTAATAAATGTTAAATTGAAGCCAACATGTGAGGTGTACTGCTATCTATTCCCATCCTCTGTAAATATCACTCATACCCTTGTAGATATTTATTCAAAGACAAATGAAAGCTTTAAGTCAGGATTACAGTGTTCCCCATTACGGTTTTATGTGCTGTTGCACATGGGAACTGTGGATGTGCAAGCCAGCAACAGAAAATTCAAGCTCTTACTTCAAAGGGTTTCCCTATCTTTGGGGTACATGAAGAGGAGAGGGATGCAATGTATCTCTTAGTTCTTCCTTTGGTTCCACGTATTCAGCTCACAGGACAAGACTGCTAATGAGATTTCTGAAGACATTCGTTGTGTGAAAGGCATGAAGCTCTGCATTTCTTTTTCTTTGCCATTATGATAGCCTACGTTTGGGAGCCAAGCAGCATCTGCTTGCAAAGGTTTCATTCCATAGCAGTTTACTCAATGAGTTTGTCTCAGATGTTGTGAAGTATGATTGGCTTTAACAGGATAGAAAAACTGGTGCACTGTTAACTAAATCATAGAAGAGGAAGTACAATACAGATATCGTGATTGTAGTCATTCTTCTATTTCCATCTTCCCTTTTGTTTTGCTTTGGGGAGCCATTAGTTTCTTATGCCAGCAGGGTAAATTTTAAAAATGCTTGTCTCTCCTGTGGTACCAGAGTAACATGAGGAACCCTAGCCCACTTACAAGAAGCATAGGAATCACAGTTTGGATGCTTTCTGCTTTTCCCAGAGTTTCTCCTGGGGCTGTGAGAAGGACCAATTACATAGCAGCTTCCACATACTCGGTATATTGTAAGAACTGGGACTTAGACGTCCCACAGTAGTGTAATTTCTCTGAAGGCCGCTGGATAGTCTGCTGGACCTATGTCATACAGATTTTTAAACAGTACAACATTAAAGGCTCCACATGTTCATCTTAGTTGCTATTAAACTTGATCATTTTGGCATAGAGGGAGGAGGTGAGTGAATCATCCTCTACTGGCAGAAGTCCTTACACCTGCAAAATGAAACATGACTATTCTTTCTTTCTTGTATCAAAGGTGCTTTAATTTTAATTTTAGTTGTACAAAAATGAATTCTATCCCGTATTCATAAGTCACAGGGAATTCCACATGTTTAACTGTTTTAGCTACAGAGGTTATGTAGTACAGAGTACAAACCTACTCTTCTCTGCCCTCCAACTTGAGTGCAATATGATTGAAAATGTCCTTATTTTGGAAGTTTTTGATCAGACTGCAGTTTGTCATGACATCAATGTAGGTGTCTGGAGAAATCAAAGTTTATCCTCTCTTCATTCCTGAACTGTGAGGACTGGGGAGTGAGGTGAAAAATGGGATAAACAGTAAAAATATAAGTCTATTTAATGTTATATATTAGAATTGAAGTGGATCCTGGGTTTGAAAAACTTAAGAGTACTTTTAAAAACTTTGTCATTTAAATATATATATATATTTTGCAATGTTGAATTTATATTCCCTTTAAGAACTTGAGAGGTGCCCTTGTGGCTCTGACTATATACCCATCTAATTATAGCATCATTTCCCAAAGGGGCCAACAATTGATCCCAGAAAGCCCATAAGTAGGGCATAGAGGCAGAAGCCTCACTCTCTTGTTTATCCTTCATCATCTGGTATTCAGCAACATACTAGCAGCCATAAGCAGGCATATTCTTTGTGAATTTGTCTGATCCTTATAAAAGCCATCTAAATTAACAGCCATATGTATCAACCATCTTCTGACAAGAATGTTATTATTCACTAGTAGCAAAGCCCATTTTAATGCCCTTGCTCCTGTAGAACAGAGAAGACCAGGTGGTGAGTTTTCTGAATACAAAATCTCAGTCCTATGAACAGTTTTATAAACCTTTGCTATATTCCTCCTTTAGGAATCTTTTTGCCCAACGTGTATCATTTTATATTTTACATGTAACCAAATTTTGCATGTTACTCCAATTTATTTAGATTGAAGAGATCCTCTTGGAGTTCCTTTACAATATACTTTGTTGTTTTTTTTCTTCCATCCTGGATAATTTGGTGTCCTTGGCAAACTTGACCACTTTACTGTTTTTCTTATTTCATATAATTTATTAAATTAAATTATCATAGTTCCACAGGGACTGTAAGATGGAGCTCTTCCACCAGGCATTTGGTTGAGGCCAGGCAGATCAGGGTCCCTCCCTATATAGGCCCTATGTGCCAGAAATCTAGGCAGAAGTTACCCCTCTGGCACGGTGGTAGGGACTCGTTACTGGGCATGAATTGGTGAGGGGGGAGGAAGATGTAAACAAGTCTTTGCTGCCAGTATCTATTGTTTTTCTATGTATTTTTGGGTTTTTATGAGTGAATGTAAACAGACATGAGCCGGCATCGTTTGGGAGTGGTAGTGAATAAAAGCCACATACACACATGTATGAATGCTAATAAGATTCCTGGGGTCACCATTGCTTATTTTCCTGCATAGTGAGAACTATATCCATTTATTACACAAACAGTGATAAGTCTAATATAGCTTTTATTATGCAGTGTAGATGCTGTTTGTAGCTTTTTCAGTTTTGTTTTTGGGAGCATATAATATCTGAATGGAAAATGTTTTACATCTCCCATCATGCCTCTCTCTTTTTTGGTCTGAGCATGTACAATAATGATCTTGTGCCATAACACAATCAAAAATTTTAAAAACCATAACCCCCCATTGCTCAATTCCCGTAGCTCTTGAATCACCCGGGGGAGGGGGGCATGTCTTGTGTTGTTGTGTGCTCAATCACCACGCAAACATGAAGACACAGTATGTTCGCCAATGATTATCTGCATGAAAGTTATTAAGTGCCCCGTTGCACCTTAAATCATAAAAGTAAAGTGTCTTTAGATGCTAGAGGAGGAGGTGTGGAATCCTCATTTTTTACTTAAGGTTAACTTTCTGGAGCATTCCTAGAAAACAAGTGCCATTGTCCTTTTGAATTCATGTTGCAATGTGATCAGGTTCAAAAAAAAATTTTTTTAATCTGGAGGGTGGGAGAAGAGGCAGATAGTAGGCAGAGTTGATACATATCTGATGACAGCATTGGAGGCAGGAATGGAGGAGGAAGCAGACTTGAATCCCAAGCTTCGTCAATGGATTACCATGAATTGCCTTCCAAACTGCAGAGCAAACTGGGATTGCATTCTCCACTTTAAGTTTGTTATTCTATGGCAATTCATGAGTTATACAGTGGCGTTTTTCATGACTAAGAAACCAGTCAAAAAGAGACATCTAGCCAGGGCAATGTTTATAATGAGTTTAAATTGCCTTTTTCATTGGGGGGTGGGGAAATTAAACATTTAAAATCATTTATGTACCATAAACTACAATGTGTGCCTGTACAGTGACTGTTAATGTAGAATTCATTATAAATTTTAAGTCTTAAAATGCTAGAATATTAGGTTAGTGATACAATTCAGAAGCTCCTCAATTCTTGGGAAAAATCAGTTAACCATATTATAGCCCTTTGAAGTACAAATGGTTTCTTTTTCCATAGCAAGGTCTACTATCAAAAATATATTTTAAGATTTATGTAAGTTTCCTTTCAAAATGAGTCCATATAGAAAAAAATTGAAATGTACATAAACAAATATTGAGCTAGACCTATAATAATCAAAGGATTTTGATATATCAGAATAAGCATTATTAGATTTCTTTAGTTTTACGAATCAAATGTGAAATATCTCTTAAATATTGCCATTGTTGTGGTGCCTCCATCATATTGGAAACAAGACTTTTGAACTGCTGTTGTATGTAACTAAAACACCGCAAGCGATCCCTTTCAGAAATAGCACGCCAGTTTGGAAATAACAAAATGCTTTGAGATGTTCAGATACATAATCACATACTGTTAAAAATGAAATGCAGATTTGAGTACAATGCATATATAAGTAAGAGCCTCTACAGTGGGATTTTAGAATCAGTTCCTGTTGGCCTCCTATACAAGCATAATATAGTCACTCAGCTGTTAAAAACCTGATCCACTATTTAAAAAAAATATAAAAACAAATTGTCTATCTTTCTGCCTGATCTATTTTCAAGTGCTAACACAATGGAAACAGTAGGTGATCAGTCAGTGCATTTGGTTTGTCAATGATGGTTTTGTATAAATATTGGAAGGGTAAGAAACGGAATTCGCACAGTAAAATATGATTTCATCTGCCTCTTCTCTGCAGATCCATGGCTCATGCTGCGGTGTGAAATTCTCATTTTACACACTTTGCAGGCGGAGCACATGAATTATGCATTGAGCAAGAGAAATCTCCTGCTTCAAGTCCTATATGCATTTACCCAGGTTCTGTCTCTATTATCAAGATGAATTGCAAATGGAGAAATGTTTGATGGGATATGGCTTAACTTCTTTGTTTAGCATTCAGCTTTGGTCTGAATTTGCTGCTTTAAAACAGGTTTATTTTTTGTGTGGATTATAATTTTAAGAAAACAGACAAGATTATTATTAATTTTTTAAAGCTGTTTCATTAAATTATCTCTAAATGTACAGCATCGATATCTGTGGGTGCATGTTTTTCCTTAATCTTAGATTCACAAAGTGACCTTGAGCAAATCCCCTATGTTGCAACCATAGTTCCAATTTGAAGAAGGAAAATAGGGGGGGGGGGGTTGGTACAGAATAGTTGTGAATTAGAATGTAAAGCACTTTGTGTATTTAAAATATTAAGAAATTATTACTGTTACTCAGAAGATGGATTTTAGTGTAATGTAACGATATTGTTAATTTAACAGTACTAATAAAATCTCCTCTAAAGAGGTATGCCTTGTTCTTGTCTTCCTTTTCTTTTGCTGCTCCCATTCTTCTCTGGCAGTTTTTGCTGATGATACCTTTTTGCTCTGTTTTCATTATAGTTCTCCTAACATTTTTTCACCTACTCTTTTTTTGGACTACTGATCTGGCCATGTTCCAAACATTCTTTGGAGGCAGCCATCTTGTCTGTTTGTCCTGTGTAGGCGTTGTCAGTTTGGTACAGTTTGTAACCAACCCTGGTAACTGAAGTGTTACATCACTTCTCTGCCTAATTTCTCCTTTCCATCTGTTCATTTCTCATATCATTTACTGCTTGGTTGTAGCATTAGAAACATGACATGTCTCTCCAAATCCTCTCTCTGTTTGTTTTGTTTCTCCTCTGCCCTGCTGGTCTTCTACTCTGCTTCCTAGGTGATGACGAAGTAGTTCCTAAGAAAACAGCAGTCATTTTCAGTTGTCACGTTCCCAGTTGACTCCTCAATAAAGATACTTAGCAAATTCAGCGAAAGCGATTTATTAAAGAAGAAACAAACTAAGTCCATGAAAATCTTTGTTAAGACTGACTGGCAATACAAATCAGTATATTCCCTATGGACTCTACCACCATGCTACATCCACCATGCCCATCTTAGAAAGTAACCTCCCCACTTTCCCAGGCTTCTTTGTCACTCCATGTGAATTCTGACATCCTGTCTCTAAAGCCAAGGCCATGCTACCTAACATCTATCTATCACCATAAGAACAGCACATAGCCAACACAGAGATCAAGGTGAAGATATAAACAAACCCACACTTCAAAACAATCCTCCTCCTGCAGAGAACACTTTAAAATGAAGCATTCATGTCACCAAACATGTCAGGACATAGGTGCCGACTTAGATCCTGACATCAATGACCTTTTCCTCTCAATCCCTCAGCCTGTTTGCTTCCACTGAAATGTGACATCTGACACTGTCACTACCGCTGCCCTTTCTCTTTAACATCTCACTTTCTCCCACATACCTTGCTTTTGAGGGCCACGTGGTGATGATGCTGGGGTTTTTAAAACACGTTCTATCAGTTCTAGCCCCTCCTCAAACTTCTGTCCATACCCCATCCCACTGGTTCTCAACTTGAAAAGTTTTTTTCTGTACCCTTTGTAATGCTGTGCTGCAGTTTGATATCACCTTTTGGATCTCTCTCAATCCAATTCCAGATCTTAATATATTTTCTGACAGGACCCTCCTGTATCATTCAGTCCTGGGTTTTGAATACTGTGCCTTGGGTACTCTGATTTTATCTTTGCCAAGAACTTTTCCGCATCTGATCTCACTGCTACAGAATAACTTTCTTCTGACTAACACATCATCTTCAGCCCTGCATACAATGTGCTTTCTTTATGCTACACCTCATTTCTTTCATAACTTCTGGTTTCTTGATTCAGTGGTTTTCCCCGAAAGAATCAAGTTGAGTCTTGAGAACACAGAAGTAGATCTTCTACACTTTTCTTTTTCCAGCAGCCCTCTGTGACTGTTCCCAGCAGTGCTCAGTGGAGGGGAAGGAGCCATGTATCGTAGGTGAGTGCAGACAGGAGAGAAAGGAGCGACTTCAGTGGGGTATAATGCCATAAAATCCAACTCCCAAAACAGTCATTTTCTCCAGCATAACTGATCTCTGTTTTATGCCTTTGCTGCCCGCAGACCTTTTCTATTGGTGTAAAAAGCAAGGGAGTATTCTTCCCTGATCCTCCCCCCTTCCAGTGCACCAATACTATGTTTTATTTTGTACATGTGGGGCTCCAGTCTCCGTAATTGCTTTTGAGGAAATCACAAGGGCTGCTAGGGGAAAAGGAAAATGTAGATTATCTGCTTTCGTGTTCCTAGAATTCACCCATCTCTTCCAAGAAAGCCACTGAATCAGTAGTCCACAAGTCAAGAAAGGAAATGGGAAAAATGCATTTGCAATTAATGCAGTTTTGATCACCATTTGATTATTCAATATGGTATATAGTTTGTCTTTTTTCTGTAGTGGCTCCCACATTATAGAATGGGTTTCTCGGTTAATGTAGGGAGCAGATGTTGTCTGTAGAGGTGCTTAAAAGGTATTGTAAGGCTGTTTGATTTGTGAGTGCCTTGAAATTGAGCTACAGGCATTTTTTTGAGGTTCTATTCTAAAACTGTTTTTTATGGATTCTATTTTGCTTGAATGAAGTATAGGTTGCCTTGAGGTACAAATAAAGGTAGGGGATAAATACTTTAATAAATATTAGCTAGGGTCCAACCCATTGACCTGTCTTCTTTCACTTCTGCTCATTTTCTCTTTTGTTGTCTCTTACGTTACTGCTTAGGGCTGCCAACCTTCAGATGGTGGCTGGAGAATTGCTAGCATTACAATGCAGATCATAATGCAGATCAGTTCACCTGGAGAAAATGGCCACATTGGAAGGTGGATTCTATGGCATTATACCCTGTCGGAGCCCCTCCTTTCCCCATTTCCCCCTCTCCTCCTCTTCTACCCCCAAAATCTCCAGGTATTTTCCAATCTGGCAATCCTAGCTACAGCAGGTGCTTGCAGAGATGTGTATGCTACACAGGATTCTCTGTGAATGAGGCCCACTTCTTCCAGGGTTCCAAATTCATTGTGGAGAAGCAAAGTACAAGAGAGAAACTGTTTCTCCACCTAATATTCCTGTTCTATAGGAGATGCAGATATAGGTTTTAACCTAGCTATCGGGAATGATGAACACACTTCTAAACAATCTTCAGATACAACTTGGGAAAGAAAATGGAGGGAAGCCTTCGGCACAATAATCAGAAAGAGTTTATTGAGGAAGAACAGAATTACATAGTCTAATATTCAACTATGTTACAGTACAAATACTAAAATGTCTGTTGTACTTTTTATACATTCCCAACTCTGACATACAAGCCTTGTGCAATGTGAACCTCAAAAGATGGGAGATTGGAGGGGAAAGGAGAAAAGAGTTAGCAACAAAAACCAAAGGGTAATATTACCTTTTTCCGGTTTGGGAGAAGGGATTAAATGTGTACATGTATATGATGCCTTCAGCAGACTTAAAGAAGTCCAAAGGTTTGGAGTTCGTGGACAGGGATCAGCTGGCCATGCCTCCCTACCATGCCCCCAGAAGCAAAATAGCCTTTATTGTCTCTTCTGTTGGTGAAGCTGTTCTGAAAGCAACTTCTCTCCCTTCCTCCTCTTCTTTGCAGCCCACCAATCTCATGTGACTGTGACTTTCATTTGTGTTTTACATTCTTGGGAATGAGCTTTTCCATGATCAGAAGGGATTGCATGGGAGGAAAGAAGAAGGTTCACAGACTGGTGGATTAAACTCATTTAGAGGAAGCAAAAAAGACCCCTCTTGTGAATAGGAAACTTGGGAGACAGAAGGGATATTTGTTTTGTGTATCATGTCGTGATGGAGTAATATATTTCCTGTTATGTGTTGGAAAAGTGTAATATTAATCGATTTATGTATGGACTCATTCAACCATTTTGGAGTGGCACATTTCCCTCCCCCCATATCTGGTGCCTGTACTCAAGAATTCCATTCCTTATCTCTGAGTAAGAAGGCAGAACTGGGATCAGAGCTGGTTTTTTAATATCCCACTTTTCACTAACCAAAAGAGTCCCAAAGCTACTTCATACATCTTTCCCTTCCTCTCCCTGCAACTTGACATCCTGTGAGGTAGGCTGAATTGAGAAGGCTCTAAGAGTTCAAGAAGAGTTCTAAAAGAACTGTTACTGGCTCAAGGTCATTCAACTGGCTGTATGTCGAGTGGGGAATCAAACCTTGTTCTCCAGATTAGAGCCCACCGATCTTAACCACTACACCATGCTGTATATGTGTAACATAAGACAGGGGTAGTCAACCTGTGGTCCTCCAGATGTTCATGAACTACAATTCCCATGAGCCCCTGCCAGCAAATGCTGGCAGGGGCTCATGGGAATTGTAGTTCATGAACATCTGGAGGACCACAGGTTGACTACCCCTGACATAAGAGACTGGATAATCATTTTATTTTTATCTGGATATTTAAAAAGCAACTGTGAAACTTAAAGCAAATTATATAAAAGTGTGATTGCACTCTCTGTATGTGCCTGAAGTTCAAAATCAGAATCTATATTATTTGAAATCTTTATCTAGAAAACTGGCACATCTCCATTAATCTTCAATAGAGACAAAATTTTACTTCAGATCAGATTTATCTAAGGTTGCGCCATCTGGTGGTGAAAAGGATCTTATTCCCAAGTCATACCAGTTTCACCCTTCAATTTTTAGTATTCTTTGGGTCATTTAGATTGTCAATTCTATTGCACTCTAGTTTTTCAGTTCATTTTCAAGAGATAAGTCTTTATGAAAGATGTGTGCTATAGACAGTATTTCTCAATGAGGTTCAAAGAGAGTGTTCTACTGCAGAATAATTTGCATGATGCTATCAGATATCTTAAAAGATTGGTTCCACTTGTCTGCAGTATGTCAACTGTGCTACATAGGAATTTAACATCTTTTGTTGTTTTCTGGGGTCAAATTTGAGAGCAGCACTCAGGACAGGGCTGCAAATTTGCATAGCTGCTGTGAATTATTTAAAATGGTGAGGAAATGCTTTGACCAGTACAGTGTACCTCACACAGTTTTTGAGGTAAAGGAAATTTTTTAAGTGGCAAGCATAAAGACTTTTTTTGCCTTTACAATTAGATTTCTTCTAATTTTCATATATTTTATTTTTTAATAATTGTGTTAGATTATTAAACATAAATACTTTGAACAAAATAGAAATATTTAAAATATAAAATGAATAAAAAAGATCAGAGGAAGGAGAAAACAGAGTAAGAAAATAATAGATCACACATCTATGCAAGGGGAAGTAGTGACAGATAAGAAATAGAATGTGATCTCATTTTCCAAGTACCTCTGTCTACCATGGAAGATTAATTTTGATAAGAATAAAGATCTACAAGCTTGCCTAACACATGAGATAAAGTATTTACAACTCCTTAGTAACAAAAAGTCTTAAGGATTCAAGATTTCCATTTAGATGTACCATGGCTAACGCTTCAGATACACATAGTTGATGTTCCCATTTCTCCTGAGGCTGTGATAGGAGAGAACTAATTCTTGGGACAGATATAGTTTTTGGCTGACCTTGGTCAGGTGATGATAATGAACCAGTCAGACAGTATTCTGGCTAGAATCCTCTAGAATAGCCTTTCTCAACTTTTTTACCATTGAGAAACCCCTGCAATATTCTTCAGGCTTTGAGAAACCCCAGAAGTGGCATGATGGTGCAGAATATGGTTTGGAAGCATAGCTGTGGACATGGTCACTTGGGGCCCCTCTCCTTCTCACTCCCTCCAGGCCCGTCATTGGCCTTTTTTTGGGGGGGGGGGGTCAACATGACTTTATATGTTCATATCACCTGAGAAATTTTTAACAAATTAAAAAAAATATATTAAAAATTAACTCGCACCCATTCAGGAAATCCTTCCAGGGCTGTCAAGAAATCCCAGGGTTTCATGAAAGCCTGCTCTAGAAGATGACCTCACCAGTTTTGAGTTTTCTCCCTTTCATCGGGGCTTGCAGGTTCTCACATAGAGCCAATGAGCCCATTTCATACTTTGGCTTCCTGGTAGAATGAGCTCCCCAAGGAGATCAGGGCCCTGTCAGAACTAGCTAAGATCTTCAGGGCCTGCAAGATGGAGCTGTTCCGCTGGACTTATGGTTGAGGCCAACTGGGAATCATTATCAGTCAGGCTTCCCTCTTCACCTCCTCCTCGACACCTCACACCCTTGCTGGATAATGGCAATGCCAGAAATGAAATGATACATCATAGTGCTGACAGCTATTAAGTGTATTCTAAAACTTAACTGATGGTTTTATATTTTAACAGATTGTATTTATTACATTATGATGTTCACTGTTCCGAGATGTCAAGTCTGAAAGAGGTGGTCTACAAATGAAATAAATAATAATAGTGGGGAAAGGGCATGTTAATATAATTTTGATATACTGTACATCACAAGTGCTTTTTAAAACTAAACAGAATAGGCTGAATGGCATTTCTGTGGGAGCAGCAGATCAGGATACCACAGCCGTTTTGTATGGGTATAAGAGGCAGGTAACATTGGTGCCATGGAGTTGGAGAAGAATGTAAGGTTAATTTATGAAGCTGAGTGTATTCTTTCAAATGTGCAAACATGCATGTAAGAGAGTTGTCTGATAAATAAAATAAATGATAAAACTTTTTATGATTTTGCAGAAAGAAGAGAACATGTTGCAGAAGAGAGGTCCACCTAAGGATGTGTCACTGCTAGACTTGGATGACTGTAAGTACTTCACAAGTCCTGCTCTTTCATATAGCATATTCATGAAATAAATCAATACATAGTCCAGTTTCATCTTTGGCCTATTTGGATTTCAAATACAAACCATCCACAACTGTATCTGTATAGTATACCTAATTACAGTATTTGCTGGCGTATAAGACTACTTTTCCCCACTGAAAAACATGCCTCCAAGTGGGGTGGTCGTCCTATACGCCGGGTGCACTTCAGTTGGGATAGACATAACTGCCCATAGTGGCCCATAGTACTGTAATGTAATGTAACAAACTCTATATTTTGAGTGGAAATGTTGGGCGGTCGTCTTATACGCCCAGTCGTCTTATACGCCGGCAAATACAGTACATTTATTTCATTCAGTTACTTAACCGTTCTTTCCAACTATTTATTTTCTGCAGTTAATCCTGTATCAGCTCCCATAACTCTTTCCAACGTGACTGTTCTCTGCCCTACTTCAGCTGCTGATCTAGAAGGCTTAAGTCTGTCAAGTTCTTCAATCATTAATGTAAGTCACTTTTTCATGCATTAGCATACTTTAAAAACTTGTATCAGTATTTCTTCAGTGTAGATAAAAGGTAAGATAGGGAAGACTCTGAGAGCCAGTGTGTCAGAGTAGTTAAGAGTGTCAGACTAAGACCAGGGAGACCTAGTTTCAAATCTACTCCCATCCTTGCCCTGCTATAGAAGCTCACAGGGTGGTGGCATTGGGCCAATCCCACACTCTCAGCTTAGCCTACTTCACAGGTTGGTTATGAGGATAAAGTGGAAGAGAGGAAACATAATGTAAGCCACTCTGAGTCTCCACTGGGGAGAAAAGTGGAATCCAAATAAAGTCAATACATTTCTAATAATGCAGTCTAATTTAGGGCTGTTTATATCCTACCTTTACTCCTTGAACAGCTGTTCAGCATTTTTCTGAAATATCTATGTAAGTACTTATTCATGTCTTGAATAACCTATTTGGAGATGGCTTTTATTTGTCTCTAAATTTTTAAACCACTCTTTCAAGCTTTGGCTTACTGACAAAAGTAAAACCACAATAAAGCACCTGGAATAGAGCATGGAGACACTACATTGAAAATATAGCAAAGCAAAGTCTGAAAACTATCAACAGGTTAGATGCCAGGCTATCAGTGCTCAGAAGTGCTTCTGTAAGACTAGGAAAGATGAACTTCTTGCAAACCAACCCAGAGCAATCATTAAATAGGTACCATCATGCTCTTCTAAAAATTAACATTATTTGACTGCTTTAACTCTACAAGTCTGGATGTATAGTATGTATCTCTTGCATTGTATGGGTTTCTTGTTCACTTCCAGGGTAACACTTGATCTACAGGTAGAGAAATACACTAATAGATTAGGCTCATTGGAACTAATGAGGAAGCCATTCTGTGAGAACTCTGTATACATATTATACCCCATGCTTGGTGCATTGATACAAGACGCTAACAATGTTACTAGAAAAAAAATCTTAACTATGAATGACAATGAATAAAGGAAGATAGTTTACTTAAAGGAAAGATTTATAAAAGTTGAACTCTTGATTGATATAGTGTGTTATATTTAGTTGGTGAACTGTATGTCTGTACTAAAACTAGAACTAAGGAAAAGGCTAATATTTCCTAGGCTCAAAATGATAGTCAACAAAAACACTAATGAGAATATATGAATACTTCATGCTGAAGTAGGATTAACATTATTAGAAGAAACGGAGGGAGGGAATACTTCCATATTTTGTTTCTTCTTCCTATCATGCTAGGGGCTCAGCATAATACTAGCTAGCTTACACTTTGTGGCCAGTGTGGTTACTTGAAAATCATGTAAACATCTTACAGGATGCAGACAATGAATATAGTGACCTATAAAATGCGCCCTCCTTTCTTTTATTTTTAATATCCAGCTTGAAGAATGTTTGAAAATGCATTTTTGTGTCATTTTGGTTGGTCCTAATTAAAGAGAGCCTCTTCTGGCGCAGAGTGGTAAGGCAGCCGTCTGAAAGCTTTGCCCATGAGGCTGGGAGTTCAATCCCAGCAGCCGGCTCAAGGTTGACTCAGCCTTCCATCCTTCCGAGGTCGGTAAAATGAGTACCCAGCTTGCTGGGGGGTAAACGGTAATGACTGGGGAAGGCACTGGCAAACCACCCCGTATTGAGTCTGCCATGAAAACACTAGAGGGCGTCACCCCAAGGGTCAGACATGACTCGGTGCTTGCACAGGGGATACCTTTACCTTTACCTTTTAATTAAAGGTATTAACTGTAGCAAACACACCAGAAGACAGAATCAGGATACAGGATGATCTTGACAGACTGGGAAACTGGGCTAAAACAAATAAAATAAATTTTAATAGTGAAAAATGTAAAGTTTTGCATTTAGGTAGGAAAAATCAAATGCATCACTATAGGATGGGTGAGTCTTGTCTTGGCAGTAGTACATGTGAAAAGGATGTGGGGGTCTTAGTAGACCATACACTGAATATGTCAGCTGTATGACTCAGTAGCTAAAAAGGCAAATGGGATTTTGGGTTGTATTAAAAGAAGTATAATGTCCAGATCACACGAAGTGATGTTACCACTTTATTTTGGCCTTGTTAGACCTCACTTGGAGTACTGTGTTCAGTTTTGGGAACGAAAAGTGAAGAAAGATGTAGAGAAACTGGAATGTGTCTAGAAGAGGGCTACAAAGGTGTTGAGTTTGGAGACTAAGTTGTATGAGGAAAGATTGAAGGAGCTTGGTCTGTTTAGCTTGGGGAGAAGATGAATATGATAACCATCTTCAAATACTTGAACGGCTGTCATACAGAAGATGGAGCAAAGATGTTTTTTGTTGCCCCAGAGAGTTGGACCAAAACCAGTGGGCTAAAATTAATTCAAAAGAATTTTCAGCTAAAGATCCAGAAGAAGTTCCTGACAGTTAGAGCAGTTCCTCAATGAAACAGACTTCGTCAGGAGGTGGTGAGTTCTCCTTCTTTGGAAGTTTTTAAGCAGAAGCTAGATAATCTTCTGACAGAAATGCTGATTTTATGAACTTAGGCAGATTGTGGTTGGACAGGTAAGTGTGAGTTCCTGCATTGTGCAGGGGGTCGGATTAGAAAACCCTGGAGGTCCCTTCCAACTCAATGATTCTATGATATGGCTTTCATTTTTGTTTTTTCAAAGAAGGGTAGCATGGAAGTTAGGAAATTGATGGGTAAAGATTCCCCTCCATCTTTTTTGTTTTTTACTAAGAGCAATCTGACTTGTACAAAGAGGAAGGTTTTGAAAAAGTTTATTCCTTGATTTCACTGTGGGAAAGAGGTAGTAGGCATATGTTTCTTATTCAAACAAATTGCTTTGGCCTAAAATTTAGCTCCCCCTTCAAGGATCGCTGCCTTGTTGTGGCAAGGGGGCTTGCGTAGTTCAGTGAAGCTATGAGCTATACCGTGCAGGGTCACCCAAGACGGACAGGTCATAGCTGAGAGCTCTGACAAAAGGTGATCCACTGGAGAAGGAAATGGCAAACCACTCCAGTATCTTTGCCATGAAAACTCTATGGACAGTTCCAATAGGCATAACGATATGACGCCGGAAGATGAGCCCCTCAGGTCGGAAGGTGTCCAATATGCTACTGGGGATGAGCAGACGGCTAGTACGAGTAGCGCCAGAATGAATGAAGCGACTGGGCCAAAGCCGAAAGGACGCTCAGTTGTGGAAGTAACTGGTGGCGAAAAGACAGTCCGATGCTGTAAAGATTTTTATTCCATAGGAACCTGGAATGTCAGATCCATGAATCAAGGCAAGCTGGATGTGGTCAAACAAGAAATGACAAGACTGAACATCGACATTTTAGGAATCAGTGAACTAAAATGGACAGGAATGGGTGAATTTAATTCAGATGACCATCAGGTATACTATTGTGGACAAGAATCTCGCAGAAGAAATGGAGTAGCCTTCATAATCAATAAGAGAGTAGGAAAAGCAGTCTTGGGATACAATCCCCAAAATGACAGAATGATCTCAGTTCGAATCCAAGGCAAACCATTCAACATCACAGTGATCCAGGTCTATGCCCCAATCACTGCTGCTGAAGAGGATGAAGTTGATCAGTTCTATGAAGCCCTACAACACCTTCTAGAAGCAACGCCAAAAAATGATGTGCTTATCATCATGGGGGATTGGAATGCTAAAGTAGGAAGCCAAAAGATAACCGGGATAACAGGCAAGTTTGGCCTTGGAGTACAAAATGAAGCAGGGCACAGGCTGGTAGAATTTTGTCAAGAGAATACAATGGTCATAGCAAACACTCTTTTCCAACAACCCAAGAGACGACTCTACACATGGACATCACCAGACGGTCAACACAGAAATCAGATTGACTATGTGCTCTGCAGCCAAAGATGGAAAAGTTCTATCCAGTCAATAAAAACAAGACCAGGAGCTGATTGTGGTTCAGATCATGAGCTTCTTGTTGCAAAATTTAGGCTTAAATTGAAGAAAGTAGGGAAAAGCACTAGGCCACTCAGGTATGAACTAAATCATATCCCCGACGAATACACAGTAGAGGTGACAAATAGATTTAAGGAATTAGATCTGATAGACAGAGTGCCTGAAGAACTATGGACGGAGGTTCGCAACATTGTACAAGAGGTAGCAACTAAAACCATCCCAAAGAAAAAGAAATGCAAGAAATCAAAATGGCTGTCTGAGGAAGCTTTACAAATAGCTAAGGAGAGAAGGGAAGTGAAAGGCAAGGGAGAAAGAGAAAGATACACCCAATTGAATGCAGAATTCCAGAGAAAAGCTAGAAGAGATAAGAATGCCTTCTTAAATGAACAGTGCAAACAAATAGAAGAAAACAATAGAATGGGGAGGACCAGAGATCTTTTCAAGAAAATTGGAGATATGAAGAGAACGTTTCATGCAAAGTTGGGTATGATAAGGGACCAAAATGGTAGGGACCTCACAGAAGCAGAAGAGATTAAACAAAGGTGGCAAAATTATACAGAACAACTATACAAGAGCGAGCTTAACATCCCTGATGACCACAGTGGGGTAGTTACTGACCTGGAGCCAGACATCCTGGAATGTGAAGTCAAATGGGCCTTAGGAAGTCTGAGCAACAATAAAGCTAGTGGTGGTGACAGCATTCCAGTTGAACTATTCAAAATCTTAAAGGACGATGCAGTAAAAGTGCTACACTCAATATGCCAGCAAATTTGGAAAACTCAACAATGGCCACAGGATTGGAAAAGGTCAGTTTACATTCCAATCCCAAAGAAGGGCAATGCCAAAGAATGTTCAAACTACCGCACCATTGCACTAATTTCTCATGCTAGCAAAGTTATGCTCAAAATCCTACAAGCTAGGCTCCAGCAATATGTGGACCGAGAACTTCCAGAAGTACAGGCAGGATTTCGAAGAGGCAGAGGAACTAGAGATCAAATTGCCAACTTACGCTGGATCATGGAGAAAGCTAGGGAGTACCAGAAGAACGTCTACTTCTGCTTCATCGACTATGCTAAAGCCTTTGATTGTGTGGAGCACAACAAATTGTGGCAAGTTCTTAAAGAGATGGGAATACCAGAGCATCTTATTTGTCTCTTGAGAAATTTATATGCAGGTCAAGAAGCAACAGTGAGAACTGAACATGGAATCACTGACTGGTTCAAAATTGAGAAAGGAGTTCGGCAAGGCTGTATACTGTCAGCTTGCCTATTTAACTTGTATGCAGAGCACATCATGAGAAATGTGGGATTAGAGGAGTCACAAATTGGGATCAAGATTGCAGGGAGAAATATCAACAACCTCAGATATGCAGATGATACCACTCTAATGGCAGGAAGTGAAGAGGAACTAAAGAGCCTGTTGATGCGGGTGAAGGAGGAGAGTGCAAAGGTTGGCTTGAAACTCAACATCAAGAAAACGAAGATCATGGCATCCGGCCCTCTCAATTCCTGGCAAATAGATGGGGAAGAAATGGAGATAGTGACAGATTTTATTTTCCTGGGCTCCAAGATCACTGCAGATGGGGACTGCAGCAAAGAAATTAAAAGACGCTTGCTCCTGGGGAGGAAAGCTATGGCAAATCTAGACAGCATCCTAAAAAGCAGAGACATCACCCTGCCAACAAAAGTGCGTTTAGTCAAGGCTATGGTCTTCCCAGTTGCAATGTATGGCTGCGAAAGTTGGACCATAAGGAAGGCCGAGCGTCAAAGAATTGAGGCTTTTGAACTCTGGTGCTGGAGAAGACTCTTGCGAGTCCCTTGGACTGCAAGGCGAACAAACCGGTCAGTCCTAGAGGAGATCAACCCTGACTGCTCTTTAGAAGGCCAGATCCTGAAGATGAAACTCAAATACTTTGGCCACCTCATGAGAAGGAAGGACTCCCTGGAGAAGAGCCTAATGCTGGGAGCGATCGAGGGCAAAAGAAGAAGGGGACGACAGAGAATGAGGTGGCTGGATGGAGTCACTGAAGCAGTAGGTGCAAACTTAAATGGACTCCGGGGAATGGTAGAGGACAGGAAGGCCTGGAGGATCATTGTCCATGGGGTCGCGAATGGTCGGACACGACTTCGCACATAACAACAACAACAACAACAAAATTTAGCTAAAATTCAGCCACAAACATTTTAAATTATACATACTCAGGACAATCTTTATCAAATCTAAGATGTAGGATACAATTACAGCACTACTTAAATGGGAAAAGCAGGTGAGAAAGCATCTTGTCTGGAGGCAATCAAGGCTAGTGTGAATACATTATTTACTTAATGGTATATATTAATCTTATTTAGCTTTAAGATTTGTGTGCTGAGTATTTTGGTCTTGTACATTAAGGTAGCTTTACTCGTACTAGTCCATATTATTGACTTGCTGCACCAATGCAATATGTCTTGTTGTTATTCCATATGAGATAGTGACTTCAATAGGTTTGCCTGGATCAGAGGCTAAAGGCCAAACAGTATAGACAATGCAAGATTCCCCCTCATTCTTAGCCTGTACAATGCACACTGTCAAAGAGACTACATGCCAATGAGCCTAATTTTTCATGGGAATTTGTAAAGGATAGATCTTAGAATCATCTTTGCATCTCATCTCATCCTAAATAAAAAGAGAAACAGATACTTCTAAAATAATTTCCTGGTTTCTTAGGAAGGGGGTTGACTGCATTTAAAGGTGTTAAGGTGATCCAGAGTAAAACTGATCCAAAGTAAAACTGAAATTAAGCAGCATCTTTAAGATTAACCAAGTTAACTGCGCATAATCTTTGCCTGTCAGACCCAGCTTCTTCAAATGCATAGGATATGTTATTCCCTTCCTCCCCTGGAACTGGGGAAACAATTGATAGTGGAAGGGTTTAGCTAATTGCCAATCAATAAAGAAAAGGTTTATTTACAGAAGCTCTTTTCTTAGTTTAGAATATGGGCACTGGATTATTTAAGGGTATCTTTTTCATTAGATTTAAAGTCAAGCTTTTTTTGGTATTCTGTTAATCAATAAATGTGATATTACAGCATTTCAAACAAGTGAGTTTAAATCGCATTCTGACCTTTCGCCAGTTCACTAGTTTCCTTCAGATGATAATTCCCTAAATATTGCTTTTTAGATTTAGTTGTAGTGGACAGTTGAGATTCTTATTGAAATGTAATTATTTTTAAATGAAGTTAAAATTGTTTCAAAAACCAGAAGTATAATTTAGCCTTTGAAAAATTGACTTTTTCAGCATGTAAATTTAGTTAAAAAGCAGAGACCAAACCAAGAAGTTAATTAATTAGCTAATGACCACAAAATCAAACATAAATACTATATGAAACTAATATCAAAGAAAGCTTTTTATTTTGTAAGCTACATGGAGCAGGTTCTCTGGAGAGATAGCATAGAAACTTTCTAAATAAATAAATGTCAAAAAAGTGATGGAGAGCTGAAATCCAGATAAGATAAAGCTATTTGATATTGCAGTTCAAACTTAATAGACTTTGAGGAAGGGATGGTTCACTATATGTCAACTTGTAATACATAGCTGTTTAATAACAGCAGTGGTATATCTCCAGTTGTTCATTATAAGTTGGATTTTGCCAGTCATTCCTGAGGGATGGGATTTTCAGCAGTGTCCAAACCAGAGACTAAGCTCAGTTAAATTTTCCAGGTGATAAAATGCTCAGATTAAAAATGTGAACCACTTTGACATTAACTAACATCCAACATGTTGAGGTCTGCTTGTAGAACAGTGGAGAGCCAGTACTAATAATAGAACATGGCTGTACTAGCTGTGTTCAAGTCCAGCCTCTTTGGGGAGAAAGGCTACCATATTGTGTGCTATCTAAAGTTAACAAGCTGAAGGATTCTGTATAGTTCAGAGTCCCTTCAGATGCAGTCACCCGATGAAGCTATTGAAGAACATTATAACTCAATGCAGAAGCCTTTTCAGTCCACTATTTGGCAGGTCAACAGAGCTTTGGAGCAGCCATTGGTCTCTATGAAAAAGATATCAGCCAGAGAATTATGGAATTCTATTGGTTCATTTAGATTCTCCAGAAGCAATTTAGTTGGTACCGCACTCCAAGTGTGACATAGAATTGTTTATGCTTTTAAATTATGATCTTCAACCAATTATAATTCTAAATGAGTTTTGTGTCACCTAAGTAAATAAGCCCATGGATGGATCTGTAGTTGAATGGGGATGTACACTGGTGAAATTCCCATTGTATCTCTTCTTCTGTCACTAGAACTACAGCATTGTATATCAAGGAAGCACAGTATTTAGCCCATTCCCACCTCTGCAAGCTCCCATAATCGAATGAAGCCATGCATTTATATGTGAAATCCATTTATACTGTACCCTACTCACATTTTTTCATAAGTCTAATATCTAGAAGTTGAAAGTATACAGTGCTGTCAGAATTTCCCCATTCTTCATGGCTGATACCATGGGAGGAAGCAGTAGATCTGGGTGGCAAATGGGGTGGGTGGGAAGCAGCCTCTGCCTTGCCCCACCCAGGAACCAAGAGATCAGATAATATTCCTACTCTCTTAGTTTCCTGACTCTTTAAATACAGAATTATCTGCTCCAGCATCCCTGCAGCGCAGTACAAAGGGGAAGCTTCGCAGTGACCCTTGTTCAGCTGCCACTGTACCTCCTGCCATATTTAGCTATACAATTGCAATTGAAAGGAAATTCCTTCTTCTCTGAAGCAGCTATCTATTGAAGATCTTGTAATTAGGTGATTGTACACTTTAAAATGCAAACTGAGTCTAAAGTTAGACTCAATGTGATGGCAGCAGACCTGTCACTTCAAATGGATATCTAATTTAAAGAACAAAAGAGATTGCTCGACCATCCTCACATAACAGTGCTTTCTTTCTCCACCATCTGTCCTTCAAGTGACCTCCTTCCTGCCAGATTTCCTTTACCAGAGCATAGCTGGTAAGCCAAGAATTCAGCAGTATCAATAACCTTTAGTATGCCCATTATGCAGTTTAAATTTTAAAATATGAAAACTGAACAGAGTAAAATACAAGAAGTCACCTGCAAAATAGAAAGGAGGGGTATAGCCTCCCTGAGCCAGCCATTCTATATGAGGATGCTAAAGAGTAGTAACTAATATAAATACATTGTTCTCTTGTTTTAAGTTGCTTTAAAAGTTTTTTAAAGTGGAAAAGCAACCAGTAAATGTATTAAATCAGAACCATTACACCTCTTCACTGTATTTTATGTATAATTTGACATACCTATATTTAAAGAGACAGGTGTGTAATAGTAATGTTTAGTTTCAGCCTAAGACAGGTTCTATTCTACATAGGAATTAATTGCTAAGAAATACTTCTCAGCTCTTCAGGAAACTAAAAATCACATTGAGACAATCTTTTTTCCTTGTATTTCATGTGCCAATCTTATGTATAACACTTTCTTTATCTCATTAAAATCAGAGTCCGGTAGCACCTTTAAGACCAACAAAGATTTATTCAAGGCATGAGGTTTCGTGTGTTGGTCTTAAAGGTGCTACCGGACTCTGATTTTATTGTGCTACTTCAGACCAACACGGCTAACCATTTGAAACTTTATCTGTACAGCTCGTATTTTGTGCAATTTCGAAACCTGCAAGATTTAATTGTGATGCACTATTATATCACAAGTTGTGAGTTCCGTTTTTATCATTCATAACTTTTAATATATTTTGAAAGCCAAGTTCACTTTCATAGGGAGACTTTTATGACCTAGTTGTACAGCAGCACCAATTTACTGCAAATAAACTATTTTTCATTTAAAGCTGTAAAAGAAGGAGCTTTTCCCAGAATATTTTTGATATCTTTCTTTTCTATTCCAGTTCATTTGACCCAGTGGTCTTGAACACCCACTGAGAGTTTATGTTTGAGTAATTAACAGCAAGCTAGGTAAAGGTAAGGGTATCCCCTGTGCAAGCACCGACTCTTGTCTGACGCTTGAGGTGATGCCCTCTAGCGTTTTCATGGCAGACTCAATACGGGATGGCTTGCCAGTGCCTTCCCCAGTCATGACCGTTTACCCCCCAGCAAGCTGGGTACTCATTTTACCGACCTCGGAAGGATGGAAGGTTGAGTCAACCTTGAGCCTGCTGCTGGGATCGAACTCCCAGCCTCATGGGCAGACAGCTTCAGACAGCATGACTGCTGCCTTAACACTCCGCGCCACAAGAGACTCTTAACAGCAAGCTACCTACATAATTAAAAGGTGCAGTTGCTTTAGAATGTTTCCGTATTTCCACAATGGCAGCCAAAAATCCAGCAACCCAATATGTAACCCATCCATCTTCATTGCTCAGTAGCCTAGAAGTCTCAGCAGTTAGAGAAGCAGAATCCTTACTTATTAGGGGGCAAATCACCTCCTGTCTGAGTTTTAAAAATTCAAGGCAGCTTAAAAGTACATGGTCAATGGATTCAATGTAATTAAGGTTGCAATTGCAAGTTCTCTCTGAATATGGAATACCAGCATATCTGCCTGACAAGACTGCAGATGGTAAAGTATTAAATTGCGAAAATACTTTGGGATATGAACTGAAAGAGGAATGCCAACTGTGAAGGTTGAGAAAACTCTTCTTGATCTTATTGATGCACTTTGGTAATGCAGATGTTTCAAACAAATTTCAGTCAGATGTCTTAGCTCACCAACATTTACTTTCCCCATCAATTCGGTTGAAATCCCTAGGCACATTAGTTTATAATTCATCAATTTATCCCAGGTGCTCTTATGATTGTTGGATATCTGGGCAAACATAACTCCGGATCTGACTGTAGGATCTTTAAATTAAATGCCCTGCTCCGTACCCTAGCTTCATAAGAGATTTTACCCACTTCAGCTCTTAGAACACCAGCTACACATTTGGGGCTCTTCTGATATCTTGAAGTATCGGGCATATGGCATACATCACTCCTCATAATTTTTCACTACATGTTAAATATAGAAATTAATTGGGAACTTTGTATTTACTAAGTGCATGAGGCTGAGGCCAGAGGTAACATCAGAATCCACTGGCCTCTCTGTTTGATTCCGCCATGCTAAAATCTTTACTGTCACCTTTATATGACTCCCTCCCATGCCCATAAGAGAAAACATGCAGGCTATTTTAATATTTTAATATTTAATTTAATTTAGTATTTTAATGTTCTAAAGCGTAGATGTAGAATTTAATTTGAATAATTTAAATTTAATTGAATGTATTTTAAAACTTTGTCATCCATTCTGAGTTGTCAAAGAGAGGGTAGTATATAAACCTCAAAATAAATTTTTTAAAAGATGAATGTACTGTTGAGTAGCTCTCATAGAGA
>NC_135375.1:32911989-33064489 GCF_049243985.1 Paroedura picta
CCACCAAACACACACAGACTCCAGAGAGGCAGCATATAATTTCCCCAAATAAATAAATTAAGTACATAACTTTCTCCCAGTTAGCCTCTCTTTATCTTACCCTTCTGGTATACTTTGGAACGGCAAGGGTTTTCCTCTATGGATTTAACACTACTTCATTGCTGGTCCCTCGTCATTTCTGGCATACATTAGAAGAATGAAAGAGCTGGAACTTTTAGAGCTGGAACTTTTTACTACCTGAAGAAGTCAGGGCTTACAATCCACAAGTAATTTGTAGACTGCAGAATTTGTATTGAAGTCTAAGACCTTCTTACTGTTTAAGGCTCTGTTAGTTTGTTTTTTTAAAAGATAATTGGCAGATTGATGCAATTGTATAATCTTTTGATGATGATTATCTCAGCCATACCTTTTATGACTCTTCAGTTGCCTAAGCTGCGGGAACTGTCTGCGTTCCACGGGGCCTGCAAAACGGAGCTCTTCTGCCGGATCTACGGTTGAGGCTGGGCAGCCAGGTAGATCTGGATGAGGGCTGGGCACTTCGGCATCCGAAGCAGCCACTCTTGCCCGAAGCAGCCAGTGCCACATCGCGGAGAGGGAGGGGAGATGCGGGCATTGACACCCGCACTTCCCCTCCCCCCCTGCGATGTGGCGCTGGCTGCTTCAGGCGCGAGCGGCCGCTTCGGACACTGTAACACCCAACCCTAATCTGGACCCCTCCCATAGAAGTGGTGGTAGCATACTCCACCTGCTCCATCTTTCCTCCATTTCCCCTCAGACATTGGGATTATATTAGAGTTGGGGTAATTTTTTGCCAACGTATCTTTAAGTTTTTTATGTATGTAACTTGTTATGTTTTTACGTCCGTTTTTAATGGGATTTTATTGGGGTTGTTGGACTATTGTGACCCGCTGTGAGCCTTCGGGGAGCAGCGGGCTATAAATTGAATGAATGAATGAATGAATGAATGAATGAATGAATGAATGAATGAATGAATGAATGAATGAGAGAGCCAGTTTGGTGTAGTAGTTAGGAGTGCGGACTTCTAATCTAGTGAACTAGGTTCAATTCTGCACTCCCCCACATGCAGACTGCTGGGTGACCTTGGGCTCCCCACAGCACTGACAAAGCTATTCTGAAAGAGCAGTGATATCAGGCCTCTCTCAGCCTCACAGGGTGTCTGTTGTGGGGAGAGGAAAGGGAAGGCGTCTATAAACTGCTTTGAGATTCCTTTAGAGAAAAGTGGCATATAAGAACCAACTCTTCTTCTCCTTCTAAGTTGTCATTTTTTCCTTGTCGCTACTTTCTCCTCACACCGAGATATCCAGGGCAATCCTGTTTTTGACTGCTCTACAGAATTGAAGAGCTTTCCATCCAGTATTTCCTACATAGCAAAGGTTGAATTAGGCTCCAAATGTGGGATTAGTAAACTTGACAGCCATAGTTGCTGGCCTGCCTTACATTATTTGGGAATCTGTCTTGGGGACAGT
Source organism: Paroedura picta (assembly GCF_049243985.1). NCBI lineage: Eukaryota > Metazoa > Chordata > Lepidosauria > Squamata > Gekkonidae > Paroedura > Paroedura picta. The sequence goes on from NC_135375.1 coordinate 32,913,477, forward strand.
TACTATCCTCACCAATTTCCTAGCAACTGATTAGCATTTCTGCTTTCATGCCCTACATACTTACATTTAAACTTTCCCTTCAGCCATTCTCTTTTGAGCACTGAAACTCTCTGAACTCGATGGGGAGCTGGATCTGCTCCCTTTTTCTTTCTAAAGAAAATCCAGAAAAGTTCGTATGTAAACTTTGGAAATATTAGACATCCTCATAGATTTGACATATTTAATATCTCTTTGATGTTGGCCTTTCTTACTTAAACCATCAATTAAATAGGGAAATGGATAAAAATACTCACAGAAGACAAAGAAGATTTTGGTATTTTGTCCACAAATTCCATATCTACTTCTTTCTAGTAAAGAGTTAATGAAGGCAGGCAGCCTTGGAGAAGGGGAAGAGAGAGAATTTTTCAACCCATGATAAATAGTCCCATGATTAGTATATGTTTTGTCCCAGCACCTTAAAGACTAACAACATTCATGGCAGGGTATGAGCTTTCATGGGTTGTTGAAGGGACAGTCTTTAAGGTGCTACTGGACCTCTCGCTCTTTTCTACTTTCAACAGGATCTGATAGTTGAATGTTTTTTTGAAAGTTGGTCTTTGCTCATGAACAAAACTTTACAAATTAATGACTGATTCAACAGTGGGCTGAAGCATAGTTGAAAAAAAACCAAAGCATATGATTAGTCTGAGTGAAGTCAGTTGCTTCAAAAGAAATCTGTGGCATGTGACAGACCTTAATATTCATGAGGATTACTCGTATTTCAAGGCACTCTGCTGGCACAAGCCCCATTCGCATTAGTGCGCCTCACATTTCCAGGGCATTTGAAGGATTTGACTTTATGAAGTATATCAGTGTAAAGCTTTCAGCTACATCTTGTAAAAACCAGCCATTACGTTTTAGAGAATTGTGGTGATTCATATTTCACTCCTGTACTTGAAAGATAGTATTTTAAGAACTACATGCACTGTTTTAACAGAATCATTTGGTTACTGAAGCATGAAAACAAATTTGTGGGAGTTCTCTCACATGTGGAATGACTCCAGCCAAGAGTCCGACATCCTGCCCTTTTGGTATTACTTGAAACTTACTGTGCAGAGTGTGTGCGGAGTGTGCACAAATGTGCAGAGTGCAGACCCCCCAAAATGAAATGTGCACTTAAAATACTTTTGATCTGCTGTGTATTTGAAAAATAAAGAGGAATTTAGGAATGTGGACATGGAGCCTTAAATGTTTTTGTGTTTGAAAGTGCTATATGGAGATTATATACCTTTTTTGCTGATTTTTTTATTCAGCTGTGTTTATGAAGCAGACCTCAGCAGTACTGTATGTCATTCTTATACACAGCCACAGATGTTTTAAAGATGTTACCAGATGCTGTGACAAATCTAGTTTGCCTTGAAAGTTCAGACTTATTTTCTAGCTTCTCCATATTAGATGAAACCGTGGTCCCTCCGAAGGGATGTCTTTCTTTCAATGATGTCAAGTGGTATAAACTGTATGCATGGCTTCAAGTGGCATAAAACAGGGATAGTCAATCTGTGGTCCTCCAGATGTCCATGGACTACAATTCCCATGAGCCCCTGCAAGCGTTCGCTGGCAGGGGCTCATGGGAATTGTAGTCCATGGACATCTGGAGGACCACAGGTTGACTACCCCTGGCGTAAAAGAGTCAAAGCAAAATGGAAAATTTGCCAAAGATGAGGCTTCCTGATCACAAAAATTTAACAAGAACCAAAAAATACATATTTGTACATCTATTATGTTCAAGTAAATCAGTATAACTTAGATTTCTTTTACTCAGTGGGAGATGCTGGGAATTGAACGAGGGACCTTCTGCATGCAAAGCAGGTACTCTTCCACTGAGCCACAGTCCCTTTTCCACTAAGTTCTCCTCTTAACACAGAAGCATCTAGCTTATCTAAATCATGAAATGAGAATACGAAAGATTTATGCAGAAAGGATGAGATCCTTCTGATATTCTGCTCTCAGGCCACTTAGAGTTTTATGGATTAAAACCAATACTTTGAATTGAACCAGAAACACATTGGAGGCAAGCAGAAATATAGTACCAATAAGATAATGCTGAATCCAGCAAGTCCCATTTCATAAGCCAGCAAAATTAGCATATTTTATCCCACTTTTCTATCTAATGCTCTTTTGAATGCTTTTCAGAGGCATAGCCACATAGGATATGCTGCAGTACTTGAACTTGGATGTTACCACAGCATGCCAAAACTTGATTAATTTCTATCCATGCAAGCATACTAACTAAAAGTTGGTAACAAATGTTTTAATGCCATTTGAGCCTCTTAATATCAGGGTAAGGCAACACTTCAGAATGAAAACGTGGTTCTTACCAGACAGGGTAAACCTGTCTATTTTCAGATTCTACCTTTAAGAATTCCATTAACTCTGAAACAAGGAGAGGTTCAATGTGTGCAGCTTCATTGTGGTGCAGATATGAAAGAGAATAAGACTCTGTTCCTTCCCCTAACATGGCTTCATGACAGATTGATATTCAGCAAGCAAAACCTTTCCCCACTTGTCAGGAAGAGAACTAGAACTGGAGGTGCAAAAGTGATAACTGATTACTGATTGGTGGTTTAGGGTCTTATAGTCATGTAAAGAAAACTATTTCTAACCGGCAGGTTTTTAAGAGTTCGAGTGTGCCTTCAGCCTCTCTGATCACCACAAGGAGAGAGAGGAGGAAATGGAACAACAGCCAGTTAGTAGCCAGGCTTCTTCCAGCCATGCCTACGGGACAGCAAGTGCCATTCAACATATTAGCACATACTTGTGAATAAGCAGGCACAGAATTTGGCCCACCAGGATGGGGCAAACATCACTTATTAGTTGGGTTAAACAAAAGAAATTGGTCCTCTTTGCAAAAAAATTTAGACAATACCACAGTGGACAGCAGGAGATCTTTTCTGTGCATCCCCACAGGACTCAATTCGCAGCCAGAAAACAAGCTACATGCTTGCATGCACAAGCATTCAGGGCTTGTGCCCATTGCACATCCCCCCCAGTGATTGCAGCTCAATCTTTTAGCTTCATCCAGCACTCTTGTCTTTAGCCTCCCACATTGGACAATTCTGGCATCACTCTCTGTGTTGTTCCAGATCTCTTACCCTGAGATAATATACGGAGCTTCCCAATTGGTTAGGTTTGCTTCTACTAGTGGCTGTTATGTTGGGCTGTGTGGACAGGCTCTGTGAAAGAGGAAGCAGCAGCCTAGAAGTGGAGCTTGGAGGAGTGAGATGGGGTAGGAGAAATGGAGTGCATTGTGACTGAGTGATGAGATGTTAGCAGAGCCTGCACTGAGCCAAACAGCTATGTGCATAGCACAGAAAAATGCACCAGCACACACTAGTACAGCTTATGGGGAACACTGGCCAGTGGTATCCAGAATGAATGGTACTCAACTGCCCTAATGAAGAACTGAAGGACTTGGGTAAGGAAAGTGATTGGAACTCAATTCCATATAACAGGGGTAGTCAACCTGTGGTCCTCCAGATGTCCATGGACTACAATTCCCATGAGCCACTGCCAGCAGGGCTCATGGGAATTGTAGTCCATGGACATCTGGAGGACCACAGGTTGACTACCCCTGCCATATAAGATGCAGAGATTCTAACAGTACAGTAAAAAGTAAATATACAATTCATCAGTATCTGTAGTATAATCAATACTGTTCAAGGAATGATCCACACTGGTTTTTATACCCAGCTTTTCTCTACCAGAAGGAGTCTCAAAGTGGCTTTCAATTGCCTTCCCTTCCTCTCCCCACAACAGAGACCCTGCGAGAGAGGTGAGGCTGAGAGAACCCCAACAAGACTGCTCCATCAGAACAGCACAGGCTGTGACAAGTCCAAGGTCACCCAGCTGGCTACATGTGGGGGAGTGGGGCATCAAACCCACCTCGCCAGATTAGAAGCTGCTGCTCTAAACCACTACACCACACTGGTTCTGAATTAATACTGAATTAAGCTTGTATCTAGAACAGTGGTCCCCAACCCCCGGTCCAGGGACTGGTACCGGTCCGTAGATCATCTGGTACCGGGCTGCGGCTCCTCTTCGTCCTCCTCCCTGGCTGCTGCCTCGGGGGCTGCCCTGCCACTCTGCCACCAGCTCACCTTTGGTGCTCTCCAGCGGCTGCCATGGCTAGGGCTCCCCCTTGGTGTGGCACTGTGCAGCTGCTTCTGGCAGCACCCCCCAGTGGGCGGCGGGAAGTCGGGCACTCCTGGGAAAGCAAGTGGAGCAGGGGCTCAGGCGGCGGCGACGTCCCTCGGCAAAAGACTACCCCCCCCCCCCCGGGCCTCAGTAAAATTGTCAAGCGCTGACCGGTCCCCGGTGATAAAAAGGTTGGGAACCACTGATCTAGAACAAGAGAAACAACATTTTGGAAAACATTTAGAAGAAGAATGCTGTTAGTTTTAATTTTGATATTTATCCATTTTATTATGCTGTAGCTGTGTCTTATATAGGTCTGTTCAACTTGTGATCCACCACGCTTAATATAGCACATGTGGTATGCAATTTGCTAGATATTTGAGAAAATTGAATTTTAGCAGCCAAGGACACCACTAACTATGCTGATCAAACCCTTATATGGCAGTCATATGGTTGATGGGCTTGGAGTACAAGGCCTTTGTAATTGTAGATGTTGCTTGTTTAGTCTTAATTTTTTACTTGGTGAATTTCCTGAATCTTATGCAGAAATATTTTCATAAAATACCTGTTTAGTCCAGCTTCTGTCCAATTTGGTTTATACTTGACTTTGTGCCTACATTTGTTTTCTACATTACGTCTTTATCCTATTGGACTGATGGTGCTAGTTAATCAGGTCTGGTGAAAACATTTAGGATCACTTTTTTACATATATTTCTGGAGAAAGATATAAATATTCTGTGACCCTTGTAGCCAACAGTGTGACTTCTGTGAGTCATTTCTATGTTTTACGTTTCAACACAAGAAATGGTCTCTTTGTACTTTATACATTTCAAAAGAGCATTTCAACAAACAGCCGTTGAAATTTTCCTGATCTTATTTCTTTTCTTTTACCCTCCCCCAATGTTTTAGTCACTTTTAAGCAGTAACGTTAAAAGTTTTACAATTCTAATCTTAAATCTACCTCCCAAGAAGCAGACAAGCCTTGTCATAAAATAACTATTAGTGATTAGTTTGTATCATATAAATCTAACTTGAGTTGATAATATGGTCCATTACCAGCTAACTGCACAGAGTATTTTTCATTTTACACTCTTCAGTTACTTTTTAGTGAAGTGTTAAATATGAAGCTTTTCTCCTTTCTAAAATTGCACACTGTCTGTCTGTTATTAGGGAGATAACAGCTCTTATAAATGTTTCAGTAAGCACTAAGTAGACAGTTATGTGCACTCTCATTCCATGCTTATTTGCTTACTGTAATAAACTGATAAAATATGTGTGGTTTGCCTTTCTGTATCTACAGCCACACAGGTTTCTTTTAGAAATAATGTTGTGTCTGCAGAATTGATTGGTTATTTTCATAAAACATCCAAAGGTACACAGATGACTTCCTTAAAAATATGCAGATGGGATTTGAAGTTAGGTTAGCTCACAGCTACTGAATACATGTGCTAGCCACATATACGGAAGGGATGTGTAAGTGTACAGCGGGTTGTATTAAATCACACCGGAAACAATTCCGCCCATCCTTAACTGGATCTTTTGTGTTTCTTTGGTGTTGTACCTCATGTTAAATTAACAGAGCACTCCTGAGCCGTGCCTGTGCTGCGGCAGCTAGCCACCATGCAACTGCAACACCACCAGTGGCCTCTATGAGAATAAAGGGGCCCAACACTGTTGGCCAGCTGCTACCATGGCGGGATCCATGGCAATTCTGCCTCAGCATCACAGTGCAGCATTTTTGCAAGGTGGGGTGGCATGTTGGACAGGGCAGGCAGGACTAGAGGGAGACATGAGTCGAGGCAGAACCAAGTATCTGTCACTGCTAGGGGGTAGAGAGGAGTGGCATGGAGGAGTCACACTCCCCCTTTCTAGACACTCCCTTAAAAGAGACCTGCCACCGTTCCAAGCCCCTTCCACTATTCATTTAGGAGTGGGGCCATCCCTGTCAGCCCTGCTGACACAAAACCAAAAAGGAAACAAAAACTCAACCTGACTAGACAAGTTAGGAACCTAAAGGTTAAGCTGAAGAAAAAGTGTTATTAAAATAAAAATATTTATCATAATCAGGTAAGCATAATAATAAAAGTAGTGACACCCAGGCTCTCACAGGTATGTGGGACACCCAAGAGGGAATAAGAAGGGGAAAGATATTGTCGGGGGTGGGGGGAGAGAAGAGGTGAGGATTGTCTAAAGGGGACAAGGAGGATATTGAGAAGTGCTGGAGAGTAGAGGAGAGAGATTGGCATAGATGAAGTTAGGGAGAGAAAAAGGGAATGAGAGAATTGCCAGAGCAAAGAGTAGTGAAGAAAGGACATCAGTGGAGAGACTAACATAGAATCTGGGTACAGGATGATCTTGACAGGCTAGAAAACTGGGCTAAATTGAATTTCAATTTAGGTTGGAAAAATATCCATCACCTTAGGATGGGTGAGACCTGTCTTGGCAGTAGTACATGTGAAAAGGATGTGGGAGTTTTAGTAGACTATTATTGAACGTAAGTCAGCAGTGTGATTTGGTGGCTAAAAAGGCAAATAGGATTTTGGCCTAAATTTTAATTTAGGATTAAAAGACGTATATTGTCCAGATCACACAAGGTGAGGTTACCACTTTACTCCACTCTGATAAGACCTCATTCAAGTACTTTGTTCAGTTTTGGGCACAAATGAAGATGCAGACAGACTGGAGCGTGTCCAGAGGAAGGCTATGAAGATGGTGAGGGTTTGGAGACCAAGTTGTATGAGGAAAGGTTTAGGGAGCTTGGTCTGTTTAACCTGGAGAGAAGATGACTTAAGAGGTGATATTATAACTATCTTCAGTACTTGAAGGGCTGTCATATACCCACATATAGGGGTAGTCATGGGAATTGTAGTCCATGGACATCTGGAGGACCACAGGTTGACTACCCCTGATATAGAAGATGGAGCAGAGTTGTTTTCTGTTGCCCCAGAAGGTCAGACCAGAACCAGTGGGTTGAAATTAATTCAAAAGAATTTTCAGCTAAACATCCAGAAGAAGTTCCTGACAGAGCAGTTCCTCAGTGGAACAGGCTTCCTTGGGAGGTTAGACGTATTTAAGCAGAGGCTAGATAGTCACCTGACAAAATTCCTGATTTTATTAACTTAGGCAGATTGTAGGCAGGAAGGGATGTGCCAGCGTTTGTCTGTTGTGGCCCTTCCTTGCATACCCAGAGAATTGCTGATCACTGCTGTGGGATGGTAGGTGAATTTCCTCCAGGCCAGGCTGGATTTTGAAGGGTTTTGATGGGGGGATCACTTGGGCATGAAATTAGGGTCACTGTAGGTGGGCAGGCAGTTGTGAGTTCCTGCATTGTGCACAGGATTGGACTAGATGACCCTGGCGGGAACGCGCCATCTTACAGGCTGTGTAATTTTGATAGTTCTATAAGGCCCAGATTTCTGCTGGCAGCTTGTTCCACTAGGCTTGTGTCAGAGACAAGAAGGCCCTGGTTCTGGTTGAGGTCAAGTGTACTTCTTTGGGGCCAGGGACGACCAGCAAGTCAGAATCACTGGGGTGCTAGTAGTTTTGTTTGGAGTAGATGGAAAAATGCCTGCCAAGCTACCCCAGTGACGCACGCCTCCATTGTGAGGGAGGCATCTAGGGTCACCCCCAGATTCCTGTTGGTGTGTGGATTGGAATGTGCTTTCTCTTGTGGACCTTTCTTCCCAGTCACAGGATCTCCATGTTCATGGGATTAAGTTTCAGGCAGCTTTGTTGGAATGATTCCATCATGGCTCCCAAACACCTGGCCAAAGACTCGGGTGATGTATTTGGCCAGCTGCTCATTAACAGAAATTGGTGTCATCTGCAAACTGATGATATCCCAACTCATATCTCCATATCAGCTTAGCTAGAAGACACAAAGATATTAAATAATATCAGGGAGAGGCACCCTACATTGGACTTGGCAGCAGCATGACTTCTTATCTCCAATAGCAACCCTCTGTCCTTGTTCAGCCCTGTGAATCTGGCAACCATATCCCTGTGTTAACGAGGTGGTGATCTAAAAGCTCATGATCTACTATATTGAATGTTGTCGGAAGGTCTAATAGCACAAGACGTGCCAACGAGGCTTGGTGTCACTGTCTCTAGAGATCATCCATAAGAATGACCATAACTGTTTCCACCCTGTGACCAAGTCAGAAGCCAGACTGGAATGGGCCCTGGATGTCCCTTCCTCTAGATATGCTTTTAATTGATCTGTAGCTACTCACTCATTCACCTGCACCAGAAACATTAGGTGCAAGATGAGATTGCTGGCCAAGTCCTGCGGATCAAGTGATGGTTCTTCAGTAGGGGCCAGATCACAACCTCCTTTAGGCTCTTTGGGAAAGTCCCTGTAGACATGGATAGATTTATTATTTCCCAGAGTGGTTTTAAGATCCGCTCATTACTCATTTCTATGACCAATAGGGACTGGCATCCAGGCAACAAGTGGTCAACCTCATTGGAGCTAGCACCCTATCCACCTTGGTTTGAGGAGGAGAAAAACAGAATTCCAGAGTATCCCACCGTGCCCCCATTATTCACGTTGTTCTTTTTCCTAAAGTGGCTTTGTTGCATTCTTCTGAAACAACCTCTTCCCCAACTGTTTTTAGTTGTTCGGTTTTGGTTTCGGTAGCTTCTCACAGGGTGTGTGTCATAAACTACATCTATCTGCCTGACAATGCTTTTGATGCTGTAGCCCATCTGCCTGTTGAGTGACCATGATCCACATGTTGTGAAGCTCTTTCTTAGAAGTATTCAGTTGGCCAGAATAAGTAGTACAAATCTACATACAAGAATGTCTTGAACTACACATAGAATATAATATTGATTACCCACATTGTGTATTTAGTACATGTTCCCCAACAACATATTTACTAACTTCTAATTTTTCATATACTACAGATGAGCACTCCAGTCTTTGTGCCAATGAAAACTCATGAACTGCTACACCGAATGAGTGGGAAAGGATTAGCAGCTCATTATCACTTTTCAAGACAACCATGCATTTATGGAGACAAAATGGTATCTGTCCAAGTAACATTATCTAACACCACTGAACAGAAAATAGAGAATATCCATGTAGGTGAGAAGAGACTGCCTAGTGACGTGAGGATGCATATGTTTAATACAATAGGTAATTGTTTCATTTTCTTAGAACTATATATTTAGAAACTTAGAAATTTTCTGTTAAGTGTAAATACAAAATAATGAAAAAAATAGTATTTATTAGGAAGGGAGATTACCCTGAATGTTGTACAATCCTTCCTTTAAAAAAAAAGGGTTATACAGAAAAGGGTTTTTCACTATTGTACATTACTTTATCCTTTATGCAAATTTAAGATGGCACCCTTTTTTCTTGATAGCCCACATAGAGGAATATGACAATTGTCAATGGGTTTTAAATGGCTTAATTGGATTAGCCCAGGCTTTCTCAGTCAGGTTGTTGTGAAACCTTGGTTTCTTGACAGCCCTGTAAGGGTTTCCATAATAGGTAGGATTTAATTAATTTTTACATATTTTAAAATATTTTAAACATTTATCATGTGATATGACCATATATGGTAATGTTGACCCCCCAATGGCCAATGATGGGCCTGGGGAGGGTGGGAAGAGGAGAGGCCCGGGATGGGCATGTTCACAGATATGCTTCCTAACCATTTTATGCATGATCACATCACTTAAGGGGTTTCTCCAAAACTGAAGGATTTTTCAGGGGTCTCTCAACGATCCAAAAGTTGAAAAGGGCTGTATTAGCAATTCAGAGGTAATTAGGGGTTTGTTTATAACTTTGGGGTTTGTTTCTACTTTGAATTCCATCATTTTCCAGGCTACAACACCCCATCATCCTATTGGGGATCCTTCAGCAGCTCATTGCTGCTGAAAGTTGAGTTCTGCTCCATAAGGGGGCTATTCGATGTTTAGGTTGTAACCTTACATCTCCTGATTTTTATTTAAAGTACTTGGATCTTTGCCCCCTTAACAAATTTCTTGTGATCAGAAAGTTTAGAATGTTATCCTTGGGCAACCTCTTTTCTCAGTCCAAGTATCTGCTTCCTTCCAAAGGTAGTACCTAAGTTTCATTTGGCAAAGCAAAAGAAACAATGAATCGTGTGGCCAACTTATCAGGGTTCTGGTATATCCTAGAACAATCTAGAGGACAGATGCACTACAGGCTGCAGAACCTCAATATGATCACTGAAGTAAGGCAAGCTAAAACAGCCATTTTGAGCTTGGTTCTTTCTTAGAGCTGTTTTCTGTGCTATATAGGCTGTTGCTGATGATGAAATACAATTGAAAACAAGGATAGAGCCTTGTTCAGCTCAGCTTTCAGCATCAACTCTCTTAATTGTTTAAAAGAAGCACAATAAAGAGACTTTATCTACACCCTGTGTTCATTGTGCTCCTAAGATATCTTCGGCCACACAATTTATTGTTTCTTTTGCTTTGCTGTATTGTTTTTGTGTTCTCCTACAGTGCTTTTGTCTGAGTTTCATTTGGGACAGGTAGTTACCTTGCCCAGCTTCCTTCCCGACCATCCAAATGACAAATATAGACTATGCCATAGCTCAGATGTTCGGAGGGCACTGTTATTTTGTTTGGATAGGGTTATAGACTTCAGGAAGGATGCAAACCTCTTTTTGTGTTTCAAGGGGGTGAAGAAGGGGAGAGCCACATTGGCCCAGACAGTTTCCAGTTGGATTAAGTGGGCCTATAAGATGGCTAAAGTGCCTTGTCCTCTGAATGTCTCAGTGCAGTCTTCTTGAGCTCAAGCATCTTCTGCGGCATTTGCCTCTGGTCTGCTGTTGAAGAACAGCAGGGCAGCAGTGTTGCCCATACCTTCCACATTTCTCCACCATTACTCAGTGAATGTTGATCCTGCAAGAGAGGCAGTGGTGGGTAAAGTGTTACTGCATTCAGTCTTCCAAATCTAGTTCATCCCCTCCTCCATGGTAAATGATCTTGCTATTCTCCCATGTAGGATTGCACAGAAACTACAAAGATGAAAACAGGATTGCACTTACCTGTAACTTCTGTTCTGAGTGGTCTTCTGTACTGTCACACAACCGTCCCTCCTTCTGCACTATGGGCCGCTGATCATTGCTTGGCTTACCTGTTACGGCAGCAGGAAGGAGAACTGGGGGAGAGTGCTAACCCCTCCTACATCACCTGACTTTCAGTGGGATAATCACTATCTATGAGGGGAGAAGTAAGCACTCTTGGGAGCTTCTAGAAAATTGTTTAAGCTTTTCTCTGAGGCAGACCCATGTGTGACTGCACATAAGACAACTCGATTAACAGCAGTTACAGGTAAGTGCAACCCTGTTTTCCCCCAACACTGCTGATCTTCAGGCTGTCTATTGCAGCCCCCTTAAACTTTAAAGGGACTGCGGTTAAAGCCTGACGAACAGCTGAGAAGCAGGAGTGATCTGTTCCAGCCTGTTTTTGGATGTACCAGTTATTCCAAAATATCTCCAGGATTTTTCAGAATCCATCCTCCTGCAAGTTTTCCCAGGAGAACAGAGATACACAGATACACACAGGAAGCAAAAATATTTTTGGCTCAAGTAGATCTGATTGCATTCCCCTAGTAGCTCATTTTGGAGAACCTCAAAGGATCAACCATTGGTTCCTATTAAATTGATTCTTCTACAGTCCTAATTATTCTAAAATAAGGTGACCAGATTGTCCCACTTTTGGAGGGACATCTGGGGGCACCTGGCAAATTGTACTTACGTTGAGATTAAAAAATATATATTACAATACTATTTTTGCATTCTATGAAAATATTTGTTGCTTCATATAGACCACATTTTTAATCAAGAACCCCCCCCCCCGGTCAATGGTGTCCCACTTTACCAATGTTAAAATCTGGTCACCTTATTCTAAAATCATGCAAAGCATTTAATAAATAAGCTTATCAAGATAAACAGAATTTATTTCATGTTTCAGCAAAGCATATTTTTGCTTAGTGTTTAGATGACTTTCTCATGCTTCGTTTCATGCTCACAATATTTGTTCACTAGAATCTCTTGAGCCTGGGGAATCTATTACAACCTCAATGGGTATTGACTTCTGTGACTCTACTCAAGCTGCCAATTTCCAGTTATGGTAAGTTGCACTTTAGTGACTATTCAAAAGCAGGCTATTTGCAGCAGATATGAGTAGTAGTGAAATGTAATTTATTATCTTTTGCTTACTCTATTTAAATATGCCATTTTACTATTAACGGATTAGATTGGAGCATTTTTGTATAAGAAAGCTCTTAAGGCTGTTCAGTATGCTCATTTCTGAGATTGAAAAAGTCTTTATAAGGGATTTTTACTCTTTAGATTTATGTGGAAAAAATCATTGGGAAGTGTTGCTCAAATTCACTGTGAAAGTTGCTAAAATCAGCAAATTGAAGAAAGACTTCAAAATGTAAATCAAACTTTTATTGCTTTCTCTTGACCCTTTGAGATGCTTGTTGGGGGAGGGAGCACCTATTTTATATATTAAATGGAAATATCTGAACTAGCTGTGATGTCTCGATACATAGGTATTGGACTCCCCGTAACAACATTTTCTTTTGAGACAAGAGGTGGGCCTGTGAATTTTGCAGGGGAGTCCCACATCCCCCCCCCCCACATACACACTTTGCTGAGCAGGCACAGCTGTAGGCCTCACTACGCAACACTGAGCCAGGCAGCTGGTGTCCGGAGTGGCTGCCAGCATCCTCATCTATTGCTCCTGAGCCCTCTGGTGTCTGCCGCTGCAGCACCCAGATCCACAGTGGCTACTGGCAACCTTGCCTGCATCTGGATTTGCAGCTGCTGCCAGCAGCCTTCATCCTTGGGCTCACAGTGGCTGCTGTTGTCAGCCGCTGCTGGGCCTGAAGCAGTAGCTGGCATCCTACTCTGCCATGGAGCTGGCTGTAGTGCTTTCCCTAAGTATATGCAATGCAGTTATATTTTGGAGGGATTTCAACTCCCCTATGTATTTTATTTTAGCCTCTGTGTGACCTCAGTCTACTGACAATTATCTGCAGATGAGGGGGCCACACATTGCTAATAGTATACAAATTAATTCATATAGATTAATTCACATAGGTCAAAATATTATAGGTATGAAGATAGTAATTAGGCTAGAAACTATCTGATATTTTGCATTGCTAGCCAGTCTTCATTCAATCTGAAGAATTTGCATAAAACCTTTATATGGAAGTTAAGTCCTGTGGGCTCTGGGGCTGGAGCCGGTGGGGTAGTGCCCTCCAGGATGTGACTTCTGATAGCTGGCTTGGCTCTGGCCTCCATGCAAAGGGGGAAGGGGGTTGTGCATATCCTGTTCCCTCTACCCTGCCTACAGCAACCCATGCTCTTCTTCCTCAGCCTGCCATATGTCCTCTGCTTAAATCCTTGCTACTTTGGTTCTCTCCACCTCCTTTACTCTCAGTGTTGGCAGGCAGTCTGCCTGGTCTTGACCAGAGACTGGGCTGTTCCAGCCCCAGCTCCTGCTTGGTGAAACAAGTTCCCATGAGACATTGGGGCTCTGTCACAACTCTCAGAGTTCTGCTGGGCCTGCAAGATGGAGCTCTTCTGCCAAGCATATGGTTGAGGCCAGTGGAAAAACTCTCTTAACATCTACCCTGGCCTCCCTCTACCCCTCCTCCTTCCCTCTTCTTCTCTCCCCCTTCTTGCCCCCATGAGGCCAGCAGTTTTAGGCACTAACTAGAAGCCCTTCATGGCCTTTGTGTCTCCTATGTTGGGACAGCCACTTCCCCTATGCTGTGCCATGAAAGCTTTTCTCTTCAGAGCAGACTTTCTGTGGGTGTCATACCATAAATGGGGAAAATCAGCAGTTACCGTACACATTAATTCTGTGTTATGTCCTCTACTATATCAAATGGACTGCTTGGTCGGGTCAGAAAGACTCCTACCCGTCTGGTTTCCCACAAACTGTGCAAAAATGAATTATTCAGGAGGGCCTTTTTACACATAATTACGGCTATATTTCAAAACTTTCATAAAGATTCTTTAGTAAATATATAGAGATTGGACTGGACTATTGTGTATTGTACATATTGTCTATTGCTGTAAGTACAATCCTACAGTATTATTTTCTGCATTATTTAACATGTCATGTTACTGTGTAAGTCTTGTTTCAGCTTTGTTTTCACTTTTCTGCTTGTTTTCAGATTTCTGCAATTAAAATATTTTGTTTTATACATTGTCCCATCCTATCGATTATGTTTTATTCACTCTGAGTATTCAGCCTTGAGTCTCAGTGGGAAAGGTGGGCTATAAAATTGTGTACATAAATAAAATGAAGCACATTGTTTGGATCCTTTCCAATCTGGTTTCAAGTCTAGACATGAAACTGAAACAGATTTCATTGCCCTAGTGGATCACCTGTGTTAAGAAATGGATGGAGGTATTGTGACTTCTGGACCTATCAGTGGCTTTCAGTTCCATCAATAATTATATCCTTCCGATTCCAGCCATACCTGATAAGTTTCAGAAGGTGGTGCTGAGGGACTGCTGCTTAGCTCCTTGGCCTCTGACCCTTGGGGCACCACAAGGCTCCATATTGTCTCCTATGCTTGATGAGGTCATCTGGAGATCTGGGCTGAGTTGACACCAATATGCAGGTGACTTCTGGCCAATCCAAGATTTTGAACAGGTGCCTGAATGCAGTTTTGGGGTGGGTGCAGGCTAATAAAATAAAACTTAGTCTCAACAAGACGTAAGTTCTACTTATGAGTGGAATGTCTGGCCCAAGACCTCATATGGCCCATTCTGGAGGAGACTGCATCCCTCTTGCAGGAAAAAAGTCCATAGTTTGGGGATGCTCTTGCTGCTGGACAAGCAGGTGGTAGCTGTGGTTAGGAGTGTCATTTTAAGTTTCAGCTAGTTAGCCAGCTGCTGCCTTTTCTTGATAGAAGAAATCTGGCCACTGTGTGCGTGCCCTGGTTACATCTAGATTAGATTAGTGCAGTGCACTCTATGTGGCCCTGAAGGACTGTCTAGTGCCTTAGAAACCTACCTTACTTTTATGAGGCCTTGTTTCAGGTGCTCCTATTTTAAGATTAAGCAAAATATGCTGGTTCTTGAATCCTTACATTTCCACATGCTGGTGGCTTCTGACTCATTACATAGCTTGGGATTTGCTCCAGTTTTTCAATTTAGTTTAATCAGAAAATTTTCAAAGAACACATTTGTAAATATTCAGCAAATTATTAGACAAGTTTAAATATTCCCTGCAGTAGTTTCTTGTATGATAGTTGTAGCAGCAATAGTAAGGAACAGATTAATATCAAGATTTTCTTAAAGAACAAATTGGCAGCTCCTTCAGCAAATTATTAGACAATCTTTAATATTCCCTGCAGTAGTGTACATGTATAATGTTGTGGCAGCAATATTAAGAATCAGATTAGATTTTGTTGCAGTTACAGATTCACGGATGACAAGTCCATCAATAGCCCCTAGCCATGGTGATTGAAGGAGCCTCCATATATAGGCAGCAGACCTCTGAATACCAATGCTGGGAGGCTAGATCAAATGGACCATTGGTCTGATACAGCAGGTTCTGTTTATGTGATGCCATATAAACACTGATTTTGAATGTAATATGTTGATAGAATTCTCCATTTTAAGAAGCATAAAGGTATCCCCTGTGCAAGCACATGTCTGACCCTTGGGGTGACGCCCTCTAGCGTTTTTCTTGGCAGACTCAATACAGGGTGGTTTGCCATTCCCTCCCCCAGTCATTACCGTTTTACCCCCCAGCAAGCTGGGTACTCATTTTACCGACCTCAGAAGGGTGGAAGGCTGTGTCAACCTTGAGCTGGCTGCTGGGACTGAACTCCCAACCTCATGGTCAGAGCTTCATACAGCATGTCGGCTGCCTTACCACCCTGCACCACAAGAGGCTTTAAGAAGCATATGCACTCTTAAAGTTCCCCTTTTCTTCATGTGCTAATAGTTTAGTTCCAGACTTAAGCCACTGAAAGCTCAGGTTCTTTGCAGTGATGAATATAAGCACTGTAGCATAGCACATTGATTTTATGCAGATCATCACCTTTATGTTTTGGGAGGTCTGCTGTATTAGTGATATATAAAAACTGATTACTTTTCCCCACGTTGCCTGGTAATTGTTTATTATTTTCCTATTAGACAAACAAGGAAGATCAATATGCCTCAGCTCCAGACTATGAGTAATGTCACTGTAAATAGATTTGCTTCAGACACCAGTGGTATATTCATTTTAATGATTTGGACAATGTGAACCCAATGACACAGCTTAAACTAAGTACTAAGTTGAGAGCTGAAATAAGAAAATAAAGTAGTTGTTTTTCTATTTCCCAGTTGCAAGCTGTTTGAAAGGAAAAGAAAGTATTATGTGTTCCCAGTATTTTCTGTTATATAATAGAACTGAAGCATACATTTGTTTTAATGACTTATGGATCAAGAAAGTTTTGGGCTAAATTTTTGACTACATTAAACATTTCCCCTATATTTTCTAAATGGGACCCACAACGAATTTCCTGGTAAGAGGAAAAATTGATCAGAGTCGAGGAATGTATTTTTCCCCCTTTATCCCATACCTCTTTAGTTTCACTTTGCAGTCAGTCGGATCCTGCAAAGCATAACACTGGTCTTCCTCAGAATCTCCATTACTGAGCACATTAATGTAACCCAAGAATGAGGCAGCTCTTATGGGGCTGTTGCTGCACCCTGTGATTTCTATGGATGTGGCACTTTGAGAGTCATTTCACATGGTCCTTGTGAAAAGTTCAGGACTAAAAAGAGGGAAGTGAGCTGGGAAGTGAGTCCCAATGTGTTAGGGTCCTCAGAAAGTCTGAGGCTAAAATGGGGAGTGGGTGTGAAACAAAGGACCCCTGATTTTTCCCAAAATTCATGTGAATACTAATGGGCTTATTCCATTTTGGGCCTCTCTACCTACTTGGCCCTTATCAAGGCCACAGTTAGGAACATGCTAACTGGTTCTTCTTGAGACCCTGTGGCCCAATTGATGGGAGGGGGATAAGAAATAGTGCCAGAGTGTCCTGGAGGGGGGGGGGGGAGTTCAGATATCCAGCGCCTTTAGGAATACTCAACATATGCCTCTCTCAGGGATTGCCATCTGCAGGCAGAAGTGATGCCTGGAGAGCTGAATGAAGTTGTAAAAAGCAGATTTATGAGGTATGAGAGGGGCTGTTATGTAAAGAGTATCTCTCCCAAAACTATCCAGAAGGAACAGAGTCAGTAAAGCAGCTGGTCATTCCACAGAAATACTGAGAAGTCCATGACACTCCCTTTGGTGGACGTTTAGGCATAAAGAAAACTTTGATTCGATTACCAATTCATTTTACTGGCTTAATTTCAACTACGCCACACTTGTTTCCTACAATGCAGCAGTATATCATTTTGGCAAAGGTTCTCTACCTTTACATATGGGAATTTGCAGACAATATTTTCTATACTTTCTAAACAGGATATATTTTTTGTCTTATAGCAGCCAGTATTACTGTTTCAACTCAGTCACTTAAGATATTTTTAAAATTTGTTTCACACACACAAAGTAAAGTATGTATGATGTTGGTTTTATATTTAGGGAAAGGTAAACCTATAAGCCATTTCTGATTGTAAATTGTTTTCTTACATTGTTCCAAAAGGAGTACTTTGTTTTGCATCAAATGTAATTGATCCTGAAGCAGTGTAATCACAATTACTCAATTTCTTAATTAGCCTGCCCAAAATCAGAAAATGGAAACCGATCGGCGGTGTTTTAAATCAATAGCTTTGTAGTAAGGCTTGTGTGGGAAGGGAGATAGTGGTAATGGGTAGATAATTGGTTTAGATGCCAGTCATTGACAGTGTGTTTTGCATAGCAAAATCTACTACTCATGTAAGGTAGCCAGTGTAGTACAGCTAGTGATTTAACAACAACAAACTGTATAAACAAAAGACAAACATTGGTAATGAAATGTTTTGGTTTGTAATACTTGCTTGTGTAAATCTGAAATGAGGAGAGATTTAATACAGAAAGAGTTAAAAGCTGCTGAAAGAGTTAAAGCTGCTAGTAAGCACTATTGTTATTAAGTCAGCTTTTCCTAGGAATGTATCTAATTAACAAGAGAGTCCTTAACTTGAAGATTGGATGTAACACTTGTTTAGTACTTAGGAAGGTAGTTTCTCTACCTATTTGTAGCTATGTGACCCCTTTACTTTCTTGGGTCAACTAGCAGAAACCTTGAACTTGATATTTCAGTTCTAAAAACATTGCCTTTTATCTGCTGAGATGTGTACAAGTTTAGTAAAAATGTGATATCCAGTCTTTTTGGTAACTTGTAAAACAGGACTGATTGGTGTCATGAGAATCAAATGGCATTGCTAGTTGTTGATAGATTTCAACTATAGACTTTTATGCTAATTCTCCAGAGTTCACCAGTGGCTAGGTGTGAAACCTTTCCCTCTCTTAACAAAACTTGAACTCTTTGGAGATATCACAGGTTAGTATGGTCAAAAAAAAGCTTGAAAAAAAGTTGGGGAGAGGGAATTAGAAACGTAGTATTACCTAGTGAATGGAGCAAAATTATATGGTTAACATTTGTTCATCTTTTGCATTTTATTTATTTATTCATGCATTTGTTTGTTTGTATTTTGATTTTTAGCCTACCATTCCCGAAAAAATGGCTTGTGGTGGCTTACAAATAATTATTCACCGATAAAACCCCATAAAAACCCACACAACTCAATAATAGTACCAACAACAATGTGCCCAGTGGCAAGAAAAACCCCTACCCCACCCTCCAGATGGTGGTTCCCACCTCGGGGGGGGGGAGGGGAGACCAATGATCTGGTTCCACCAGTGGGGGGGGCAAGATCTTCCTACTCCTACCGAAGAGCTAGCGGAAGAACACTGTTTTATAGGCCCTATGGAACTGTGATACCTCTGTCAGGGCCCTCAGCTCTCCCAGGAGCTCATTCCAGCAGGTTGGGTTCAGGCCAAAAAGGCTCTGGCCCCTGACGAACTTCCCTCAGGCTGGGGATTTTCAACAAATTCACACCCTGTGGGGAGCATAAAAAGGCAAGCAGTCTCTCAGGTATGTGGGACTCAGAACCTTGAACCTGATCTGGGCTGCAACCCGTAACCAATGTAGCTACCTCAGCATTTTCTGGATACGAGCCCTCCAAGATGTACCTGTGAGGATCTTAGCAGCTGCATTCTGGACCAGCTGCAATTTCCAGGTCAAGGACAAGGGTAGGCCCATGTAGAGCAAGCTACAGAAATCTAATCTGGAGGTGACCGTTGCATGAATCACTGTAGCCAAGCAATCTGAGGGCTGGTAGGGCACTAGTATCACAGATGGAAAATGCCATGCATGCTACGCCTGTGATCTGAGCTTCCATCAATAAAGAGGCATCCAGAAACACCCCCAAATTCCTGGTTGAGGATGAGATGTTATAGACTTTTCAGTTTCAACAATGGTACTCATGGCCTTATAAATGCACCATTATTAATCTAAAAAGTTCTAAAATAAGTATTCTGTCACTAGTCAAGTTATAGGTAAATTATTAACTGAACTGAACAACAACTGCATATATTCAACAATCTTAATTTTGTGGCTTCACCTTTTTACACATACTCCTTTTGGCCCTCACCTAATACCTCATTTCTCATTGCAGTTTTCTAATTTGTACATTTAGTCTGCCAACACAAACTGCAGCACTTGGTTTATCACCTCTAGCAGATCCTGTCATCATCTTATTGCACCTTATCTCTGTCAGTGCTTTGGATAGCATATTTAAACAACTTGAGAAAATTTATCATATAGGTAATAAACTTGTGCTAGGAGTTAGAAGAAGAAGAGTTGGTTCTTATATGCTGCTTTTCTTTATCCGAAGGAGTCTCAATGTGGCTTACAGTTGCCTTTCCTTTCTTCTCCCCACAACAGACAACATGTGAGGCTGACAGAGCCCTGATATCACAGCTCAGTCAGTTTTATCAGTGCTGTGGTGAGCCCAAGGCCACCCAGCCAGCTGCATGTGGGGAAGTACAGAATCAATCCCAGCTTGCCAGATTAGAAATCCACACTCCTAACCACTATGCCAAGCTGGCTTTCATTGCAGCAGTAACTACTAACATCAGTTTAGTGTTTTGCCTCATTTAGAATGCCTACTTATCCAGAGTTCTGATAAAGCAGTTTGTCTGCAGTACCAAGGATGTTATTTGTGACATATTGAGCTGCTCTAATATGCAGAAATTTAAGTGTCCCTAGTAATCTTTCTGGTCTTTTGTAAAAGGACATTTAGCAATTCTTTTAATTGGATTGTTAATTCCTGGGATCCTAAGAGAGAGGGCAGATTAGTTTAATTGTTTCACATACTTGATTTCTGTTTTATGTTTGTGTTTATGCTGTGTTCCTTGATTCATTTGCACTTTCAAAGCCCCATTGATTCATGGTCACCAGTAGAGTTCTAACTATTCAAGAATGTTTAGGATTAACAGTATTCTCCCAGAAGATTTAAGGCAAAGTACTTAAGTGATGCTCCTGTGGAATACATTTGATCAACTTGAAGCTCTAAAATCCATGGCTGGTGGATTTTTAAGGAAGTAGGTATTTCCTAATGGCATTCTTTGGTGCTCTGATTTTGAAGGTTGTCACTGTAGTTGAATCAGGGCCTTTTATTTACTGAAAATAAATTAACCAGACTGGCAATTCTGCTTAGACTAGTCATCACTGAAACTTGTCAGTAATGTATATGTATAAAGTAAGAATGCAAATGCCCAAATGGACTATGATTGAGGGCAGGAAGTAACATCAATAAGATGCTGGCCTCCCTGCCTGGAAATCCACTAGTCACTTAAACCCTCCAGGAACTGACTAGATGCTGAGCATCTTGAATACTCTGTTTAAAATTAAAATGAGGTATGTCAATTATTGGTGATCTTTTAAACATCTTCATACTTTGTAATAGCTTTGTAAAATACAAAACAACTTACTTCTTTCTCCCTCTGCATTTTCTTTTCTCAGTACAAAGGATGATCAGTTCAGTGTTAATATTCAGCCCCCTGTTGGAGAATTACTTTTACCAGTCACGATGTCAGAAAAAGACTTTGAAAGAGAAAAAGGTGAGAAATAAATTTGAAACAAAATGTACGTTGGAAATACTGTAAACATTTTTTAAAATGCCAGTTCCTTGTTACTACAAGGCCTGCTTAATGCCTTGGGCACCACTGGGGGAATAGCCATTGGCCAACTAACTGTCCTCCCTTTCCTCCTGGTCCTCCTTTTACAATAGCATGTCCAAGACCATGGAGAGTTATGTGGCACAGAAAACCACTACCAGGATCAAAAATTATAAAGCATTTATTAAAAAGAAAATGTTCACAAGCATACTTTTAGCGCAGCACCAGACTGAGCAAGGGATTAAAAATAAAAGGGTAAAAAACAATTCCTCTGTCCCTTTCCTGTATACATATCCTATCAGTTGTTAAATATAAGGCTTAGAAAGTTATAGATTTTTACAGGTGTTCCATTACCTTCAAGTCTCCTTTGGTGTATAGGCCAGCAGATGGCAATGGTTGCTTCCCCCAGAACTCAACTTCAAAGGCACCCAAAGAGCCCTTTCTCTTTGCTCTCAGGATTTCTATCATTCCTCTTTTTGTACCCACTGACCAGGTCAGGCCGGGTCAAGAAGTTTTTCCTGAAGTCTCCAAGAGTTTCCTCCTGAAGTCTTTCTAGAACTTAATTCCTCTAATCTCTGTTCCCTGCTTGGAGGGGTAGGGTTAGACCATCCTGTTGTCTCTTGCTAGAGTTATTAGCACTAAAAAGCCAGAAAACAGTTGAACTGTTTTCCCCTGTCCTCTGCCTGAAGAGAAAACCTTTTAAAATGCAATGAAAGTATTGCTCATTTCAGCTCTCCAAAGAAAAATGGTATTTTTTCACACCAGGAATCTTGGAAATATCTCGAGATTCTGTTTGGAGGCAGGAAATGAAATACTTTACAGATTAACTGGGGCATACTGTGGTCTGTTATGCATATCCAGTAGATTATTTGGGTTTTGTACAAAAAACTGTTATTTAAACAAACCACAGTTTATTGTGGTGTCTAAGTGCAGTATACATTTCACAGATAGTTGGAAACAAATTAATGCATTAAAAAAAACATCAACAGACCAGTGTTTGGTCCTGGGAGTTATAGTTTCCTATAGTAATGCACTAATGCGTTTTGCATTAGTACTAATGATTAGAACATTGGTCTAACCCACTCTAAGAAATAATTCAAATATATATTAATATTTTGCTTTGTTTTCTATGCTTCAGTGTAAAGCTTTTGAATATAGCTAATGTACTTTGTCCCAGTATATTAAAATTCATTAGTCTTGCCTGTCTTTCCAAATAGCACTGTTTAATATTACATTGTTCATTTTCCTCTTTGAATAGAAGCATGATATTGTTACTTATTTAGTTGGCACACTTATTTTTATGTCTTGCTTTTAAAAATGTAGAAGTCTCTTGACTTTGCATGGCCTATCATCAAACATATGTGTAAAGCCCTTCTATAGAATATATGTTTTTGTAAAATGCTTTAAATTGTGTGGCTCTAAAACTTGAAGACCAAGTAGGAGAGCGCATTTTCTTTTTAATTATTTTACTCTTAAATTTCAGAGTCTCTTATGAGAATTTCCATTCCTTTTTTAATCTGGGATTTCTTTCTTGTAGAAACCACAAAACAGCCATGCATTTGTCAAGGCAGTCAGGGATACCACAATAAAGTGTTATATGCTTCATGATTATGTTTGTCTGTCTTCTTTCCCTGGTCCTTTTCGGGCTTCAAATAAGCCACCAGAAAACTTTAGCAGTTTATTATTTTTTTCATTATTTTCACATAGCAGATCCCTGCAAAGTAAATATAAAGCCAGTGATTTTTTTCCCCTTAACCGATAATTATGTGCTGTTCTTACTCTTTGCTGGCTAAAGCCTGTTTTACACGTGCTCAACAAACCAAGGTGAGTTTGGTTCTGTCATATTTTGTGTCCCCCCCCCTTCTTTTAAACTGTCATATAGCAGTACAATTTTAAGTAAAACTGGATAGTGCACTCTGCCTCTCCCCCTCCCATTTTGTTGTATGTTTTCTGACTTGATATTTTGATTGAGTTTTGTATGCCTGGCTGTGACTGAGAGCTTTTTTCCCCTGACCGGCCATTCAGAACTATGAGTGCATAGAAGAAGTACACTTTGAGAATAACAGTGGTCCTCTGTGGAGCTGTTGCCAAAATTCCTTTTTCTTCTGCCATTTTACTTCTGTGGTTGTTGATTATTTGTCTGAATAAATCTGGCAGCTGTTTGCTATGTTTAATAGAGCAGAAAGGCTACTCTGAATAAAGCTATTTGAAAATTTGTTTATATGAAGTATTTGTAAATCCGTGAAGGTCCCTTGGCATTTCACTATTGCTCTTTCTGTCTTCCCGAATTCATTCTTTGATGTTGGACTGATGCTAGCAAATTTGCCATAGGTTTAAAAGCCTTTACTTTAGCATCTTCTAAGTTAAACGTTTCAGCTGTTTTAGAAAAATAATGATAATAGAAGTATCAGTTCTCAGCTATACATATTTCCTAAACTGGGTAAAATAACAGCTTTAAAAATTTAAGAGAATATTATCTCAGTACAAATAAATGTCCTCTAATTTTCTATTGTCAGAACTTTACTGGTGTAAAATTCAAGCCAGCTAAGAATGTTACAGTGCCTGATTCTTATTAAATCTAGTGTGTTTTATTAATATTGTCCATATATTTCCCCATTCATATGCAAAATGGCTCAAACCTTCACATTTAAAGGTGCTTGTAAAAAATCATCAAGATAGTGGATAAGAAGACTTAGATTTCAAAAGCCAAAATATCCTTTAAATAGGTGGACTTTAAACATGCTCCAAGATATAGACTTCTAAAAATCAATAATAAGAACTAAGGGAAAATATAACTGCAGTGTGATGTTTTGGGTGCTGCTTTTCCCTGATAGAGTTGTGCAAAGGCAGTGGGAAACAAACTGCTAAATATTCATGCTTGTTAAAGTTTTCTGTGGCAGAAGCACAAGATGGAAAGCTGTATTTATGTGCATGCTGTGAATGTTATGTTAAGCCTTGCCATGCTGTTTTCAGTAGATCCTCTATTGGGAAGTGGAGATACCTTTCAGAGTAATTCACTCCCTGGCCTGGCATTTGTAAACTGTGGTTATCTAATTTTTCTCTTTGGGAACACTGTAGCTTTTACTTTTTATTTTAATTACTGCTACTGTAGTTTCTCTTATTTTTCCTGTGTGTTTGATTGAGGGGAGTATGTTAGTTGCCCTGTTACATTGCCCATCTTATTTGTACAATCTTAATTTTGGACAAATATAGTTTTTAAATTGTTTGCGTAATTATACGTATTTATGCTTCGACCAGTTTTCTTGGAAACTTGAGAGCATATTGAATAAGTCTTTGTAACTAGTTATCAATATTTTAAGTATTAATATTTTAGATATTAACTTTACAAAAAATTATTCATATTGATAAATTACCTCTAGTTGCCCCCCCCCAAAAGATAAAATTTTGGTAATCTAAATTGGCAAGTTTATATACATATAGCAGCCTTAATTGGGGAAAGCTTTGGCTTTAAAAATAACCAACAAACCCCTTACAAAATGTTTACTTGATTTTATCAGTATTTATGCTTACAACATTTTATGCCATCCTAACAAGCAAGGTGCTAATTCTTTAAATGGTCAGACAGTCACTGTTTTCTGGTCCTTAACTACCACAAGCAATCATATTTGATGCCCCTTAATTAGAGCACCTTTTTTCTTTTCAGGTTCTTTTCCACCTCAGCAATCGAGACAATACATTTGCTTACCATGCTAAGTGTTCTTTTGCATGTAAATTAATCTTGATTCAGTTTACACTGTCATGCTGAGTGATACAAATTGCCTATAACAATAAAACAGCATGAGTTAAAAATAAGGGGGGGGTAGTAAGGCAGATTGAATGTGTTACTTTGCTTTATGCCAATACATTAGTCAACAATAATGAATCTTCTGTTCTGAAAAGCATGGTTTAGTTGATTTTTTAAATTTTACTTCAATGGAGCAGTACCTTGTCTTTATAGAACAAGTTAGACAAACCATTAATGACAAGAGTGTTAAGGTTAAATATGAAGCAATGCATTCAGTTCTGTGAGCACTGTCCATCTTTCCATTTACAGGAGCTTGACAAAAGTACTAGCTTTGTACAACATTTTCTTTAATTACATGCTGCGGGAAACAGGCTTTTAACATAAACATAGTTGCATTCATTTATTCAGCATTTGCTCTTTAATAGAGCTTAATGGAGAAGGTTTAAATCCTTAATGAGTACACACATCTCTCAGCAGTGTTATGTCAGCCCTGTGCTTTGCTTAAAAGCAGTCTTAGATGGCTTATGTACCTTTTACAAAGCATTTTCCTAATGTAAAATTTAAACCATCAGTAACTGAATGTACTGTTCCCAGCTAAAGCTATTCTTTAAAAAAGCTAATCACGATTTCCTTGAATAAATTGTATTCTGCAATAAACCTTTACTAGATTCTTTTCTTTACCATTTGCACTACAAATGTTTAGTTCAGAATTATATTAAACCAGTTTAAGCATCATAATAATCTTACAGAGATGCTTGTTGTATTTGTTATACTTAACAATATTCTTTATTACTTGCCTGTGTAAGGCAGAGCTAATTACCCTTCTGTGTGGGGGATTGAATGTGCTTGTTGAGTGCCAACATCCTGATCCCTTGCTTGTTTGCACAGCGAAGTCCTATGATTCTTTAAGTTATTGTGGTGTAAAGTTTAAAACCCTGACCTATATATTCCAGGCTCTTTTGATCTTGTTGTATCTCAGAAGCCAACAGGGTTGGCCCTGGTCAGTATTTTGAAGGGAGAGTGCCAAGGAAGTCACAGTCTGGATGCAGAGGCATCCAATGGCAAACCATGTCTGCATGACCACTTCTGCACCAGGAATTCAGCCTGATTCACTGCTCTTCTAGAATCAGGCAAATTCCTGCTTCCTGATGGCAGCAATGGTGGTCCTGGACCTGTGCAACTCAGGCCCTCAGGTGGCCCACAGCAAGAGAACGCAACAAGGATAAATCCACGTTCCCTTTTTTGCCACAGGCCTCATAGGGACGTAGGTTGGGCCTGGGCCATTTGGAAGGGGGGAAATCGGGTCGTTCTGGCCTGACTTCTCACCACTCCCTCCAGGAATACAATGTTCTTAATAATAAAAAATATCCCAGGCAGCTCTGCTGTGCTGTGCAGCACGGTGAAGCCACCTGGGGCATTTCTTTTTATTTGTGAGAATGCAGTATTGTGTTGTTACGCAATCACACATTCTTACAAGTAAAAAACAGTGTAGCAGAACCTTGCCATCCAAGCTGCCTTGTGCAGGAGCACAAATCCAAGGATGATGGGAGGAAGTAGGCCAACTGCTCCCCCATAGTGGTGCCAGGACGAATCAGGGTGACCTGCCCTGAGCCAGAAATCAGGCATCAGGGTGGTGTAACACTTCCTGTGCAGTGGGGGTCAATGTCTCTTGCCTTGAAGGTTTCAAGGGACCATAAGTCAGCTGTGATTTGACAGCAAAAATAAATGAATAAATAAATATGAGGTTTAAGGCAACAATATTTTGCATCAAATCCATAATTAGATGCTGAGTCTTTGAAATATGTGATATCCTGAGTTTGTCTTTCATGTATTTTTAATGATGATACAGTTATTCATTAAATGATTTCTTTAAACTCTTACACTAAAGCATTAAACTTGTCAAATGCTGAATATTGATCAATTTTATTTTTGGCTGTTAAGTGGTCTGAGAATAATAATTCTCAGTTCCTCAGCATTCTGGAGAGCTACTAAAATACTGTAATTAGGACATTGCCTTAAAAATTAATTCAGCAGAGTAGCATTCTCAGCATGTGATTAAAAGTAAAATTGACGGAGTTTTATGTGTTAAGTCAATTAACTGTGTATTTAAAGATAATTTTATATTGATTGTTCCATCCACGTATGTTTGTACATACAGTCAGTATGTGATATTGTCTTACATTTAATTTTAGTTATGTATTTTATATAGATAACCATTCAGATGTTGGATATTTACGTCTTAAGGCACAGGTCTTAAGTTTTGAGGAAGCCTTTAAGCATGTGCATTTATACAATTCCAGATTAATTGACTTTATATTCATATATACGCTAGGTGGTGTATCTAATATAAGTGAAATATTGCTTCTGTCATTTTCTTCTTTATGAAATTGATTACATGGATGGTATCTTTTACTACTTCAGGAAGGTTGACTGGCATGAATGAAACATCTACCACAGTAACGGTTGCACCGCAGAACTCCACTCGTGTTGTAATATTGCAGAAGATGGCAAACATAGCAAACCTTGGTGTTGTTCCTTCTGGTGAAGATAACATACACAGGTAAACTAAGTATGAGGAGCATAAGTCCACTAAACTTTATCCAACCAAATGCAACCGCAAGCAGAGTGCCACTCCTCATCAGTGGTCCCCAACCTTTTTTGGGCAGGGGACCGGGGGGGAGAGGGAGGCCTGGGTATGGGGGAGGAGGGAAGTGCCATCACGCCTCCCTCCCCCCGCCAGGGACCGGTACCAGTCCATGGCCGGAGGGGTGGGGAAGACTGCTCTATATCACTGTCAGGAATCAGGCAGAAGTCAGCAAGCAAAGTCTGATAAAGGAGCTTCCAAGATCGCAGGTATAGTGAAGATCCAAAGGAAAGTCTTGTTTAAACAGAACAATACAACTGCTGGTACTTGCCAAGACTCACTAAACAAACATCTTGACAAAGACAAAGATAACATAGACATTAGGGTGTACTTATAGGGGGGACCAAGCATGGGAGTGGGCATGAGGGATCAGGATGGTGGGAAAGGTACATTTGCAAAAGAGTTACAAAAGTTCCCAGCAGAGCCAGATGGCCCAGCTTTGATCTAAA
This sequence comes from Paroedura picta, assembly GCF_049243985.1. Classification (NCBI taxonomy): domain Eukaryota; kingdom Metazoa; phylum Chordata; class Lepidosauria; order Squamata; family Gekkonidae; genus Paroedura; species Paroedura picta. Next base: position 32,941,663 of record NC_135375.1, read on the forward strand.
CCAGGATGCCTGTTGAGTCTCCAGTGAGACTGGTAAGGTCACAAGAAAGCGAGGGAGATAAGGGAACTCTGCTGAGGGCAGCTTTGGAATGCAGAGGCGGCCAGGAACCAGCAAAGGGATTTATGGTTTTATGACAACCGGCCTGGAGGAAACCGGGAGATTGAAGTGAGAGGAGGGAGCGTGAACCAGGGTTCATGACAATCACCCACTTCACCTTTCCCAAAAGATGACCCCTAACATTATACTGTTGAGAGTCATGTGAGCGTTTATAATGGGTTCAACATCATTGTTTCCCCTAATTATAGGCATCGCATCATTTAAATATTCGTTATTTAAATGTTACTGTATATACATTTAATGAAGATTTTAAATTTTTTAGTATATATTAGGTTACAGGTGTAGCCCGCATGGCTACCGTCCTACCTGCCCTCGGACTGTCTGGCTACAGTGATCCATGCAATGGTCACCTCTAGATTAGACTTCTGGAACTCGCTGTATGTGGGCCTGCTCTAGTCTTTGACATAGAAATTGCAGCTGGTGCAAAATACAGCTGCTAGGATTCTCACACTGGTTGCTGGTTGCAGCCCGGATCAGATTGAGGGCCATCCGCAGCTTGGCCGTTCCTATCTGAAGGACCGGTTGTCTCATTATGCCCCCTGCAGGGTTCTTCACTCTGTGGGTGCTAATCTGCCCGTGGCCTCTGGCCCCAAGGAAGGATGCCTGGCCTTGACTTAAGTTCCACAGGGCTTACAAAATGGAGTTCTTCCTCCAGATTTGGTTGAGGCCGGGGTCAGGAACAACTGGGACCCCTACTCCGGCCAACACTGTAACGTCATGAGAACCTATGGTGATTGGCTGAAGATATGGGAGGAGAGATGGACTATGCTGCCTTCTTGTGTTTTATGCTTGTTAAGGGGTCTTGATCAGTTTTATTGGGGATTTTATCTGTTTTATGTAACCCGCCACAAGTCTACGGAAAGTGGTGGGATAGAAATCAGATGGCATGATTTGGATATTATGACACAGTTTACTGATTTGCCACTAATTTACCTTTTCTAAAAATCTGCACTCCTGATTCTTGTTCCATTTTGTCTGAGGAAGAGTGCCTGCACACAAAAGCTCACGCCTTGAATAAATCTTTGTTGGTCTTAAAGGTGCTATTGGATTCAATTTTTGTTGTGCTACTTCAGACCAACACGGCTACCCACTTGAATCTTACTTTCTCCTAGGCAGGGTATAGAGTGGGAGCAGCAGCTTGAAGAGGTCTTTATTGTGAGAAAGGTATGCCAGTAGGAGAATTGTGGACTACTGTTGACTGCTCCAGACAAAAACGTTGCAAACTGAATTAAGCATTTCCTGTTCTTTTCTCTTAGTTGCCATTTAAGTTTCCCCTCAGAAAAGGCCTAAGGAACATAGTCTTGTTTCGGTGAATCATTGGTAGTGAGGGTGGAGGGTATTCCTGAGACGGCAGCTTCATAGTTGAATGCATGTAATGGCTAATTAATCTCTTCTGTGTAGCCTTGTCTGTATGCATGAGGCTGAGGGGTGCAGTGCTACTGAACCAACTGAGATTTCACAACCAGATGTAAATGACAAACCACAGTTAACAAGAACTGATTTAGAATCCTTGTTTGGAACCCAGCAATAGCCTAGAGTTTGAACTGATTGCGTTATTCGTCATGTTTATCATGACATCTGAATGCAAACAAAGCTAGAGATCAAAGTATATTGAAAGTGCTATAGAAATGAGAAATTGCTGTAAATAAAAGAATTATACTTTTACATTTATGTTTTTGATACACTAAATCTATTGTTAATTATAGGCATCCTCTTCATTTTAAGTAGACTTATGAAAGCAAACTTTCAAACCTCCCCCTTGGAATAGCATAGATCTGCAGTGGAAGGGGAGACGTGACCCTCTCCTTTTCTGCTGATAGAAGAGGAAAACGCAGTTATGGTGCAAGCATGTAACAGGGTGTGGTCAACAAGGAAGCCAAGAGAGAATAAATCCCTGGAAAATGTGCCTCTTTCTGAATACCTCTGTGCTATCTTTCTGTCTGACTCTCAAGTGCATTGAGCATGCTCAGTTCTATTCAGGCTGTGTTTTGCTGTCCTGTTGATAAGCTTTTAGCCATCTAGTCAGACTTTGGAGAGAGTGCTTTAATTTTTCATTTTTACTTATAGATGTGCGTGTTTTTCTTAGGTAATACAGCAAAAGGCCATTCCAATTAAAATTCTTTCACCTGCTTCAGAGACAAATGTTGTAACCAGACTCAAATAGTTTTTATCTGTTAATACCGCTGTGATGTTTTTGTTGAGTTAGTGAATATAGAGTTTTATTTCCTTAATTTTCTTTAGTGCAGTCTACTTTTACGTTATTAGTTACATAAATTTGGTGGTTATGACAGGTTAATTTTTTTATTTTTTGTTTACAAACACTATTTACAAAAAAACACTTCTAGTTACATTGACCATTGGAAGCAAAGGGTTTACCGCTTTTTATTATTACACACTTTCATTCAACTGGGGTTTCTGCAAGAGCAGAGTGGCATCTCATAGGCACATAACTCCCCTTTAATACCAATTCATGCTTGATTCCTTATCAGAACAGCAAGCAGAAGGAGACGGGGGGCGGGGGTTATCCGCTACCATGACATCACTTCCAGGAAAACCCCAAAAGTGACATCATGCCACTCCAGAAATCACCAGAACCTCTGTGGTAAATCATAGGATTCCTGGTGGTTTCTAGAGAGGTCACATTGATGTGACAGTTGCCCCTCCACATGTCATGCAAATAAAACCATAGAGGAAGGCATGGTGTCACCTCTAGCTATTTTTTTCCTGTTGACTCTTCAAGCAGTGGCAGGAAATAAGCTACAAGTGAGGGATCCCCTGCTGGGTGACTGCCAATCCTAGGATATACCTCTGATTCCCCCCCCCCAACAGTCCAGGATGCTATATGCCAGTAGAAGACCAGTACAAGACCACGTGTATGTTGGTAAGAGGTTTAAAAATTATCCCAGACATAAAGAGAGATTCTTCATAGAAACGTACACCTGTTACTTCCTTCCGTTACTTCCTCCCGGGGAGGGGATCAAGTCGTAATGGATCCCAGTTCTAGGCTGTTTCCCAACAATTAAAGCCAGTCACAAAAATACAGCCATAAAGAAGAGCTAGCATTCTTTATTATCAGCTCTAGTCTCCCCCCACCCAATACTACTTTAGAAAAAGTTTGTAGAATAAACTAAGTCACAGCTCAGTCTACAACTCTTATCTATTCCCCATAGTAAATATATAGTATCCTATACAGACTGCCCGTTTCCTAGACAAAATTAACAGGTCCACAAGAAACCCAAAACGTACAAGATTACATCACTAACAGTATCACTATTATGGCATTTCTCCATCATCTTGCAACTATCCATTTTTGTAATTGTAATTTTACTCTTGAATTCGAAGTCATCATCCCACCTTCAAGTGCATTCCTGTACTGATAAAGCATTTGCTATCACTTCATAATTACGAACACATATTATGGCTGTATTATGCCTAGTTATGTTTCTATGAATACCTGTGTGATTCCCAGAGACTCAAATTCCACAAACAGTTAAAAGCTCTTGGGTTTCTACATCATTGTATGGCTCACAAATTTTCTCCAAGGTACAATTGTGAGAATTATGTCCTAGAAACAGCAGGAGGTGGAGAATGGCACATAGAAGTGTAGGGCCATAAAGTGCAATGTATTACAAAGCAGAACTGTTCCCCAATTAGGCTGCTACAAGTCAAGGCATAATGCATATCACAGTGTAGCATAAGAAGTTGTGGTTGAATTCTTGAAGGAAAAAAATACTTCCAAATGGCTCAAGCAAGTAAATCAAGCTACAAGTGGGAATACGGGAGAGTTTTCACTGGTTAATCATTCTAGAGGGGAGGGGGAATTGTTCCTTCCCCTAAACATATCTGTCAGTCCACATCTTGGTGAAGAAACATTTCTTAGTTTTCCTACAACCAGTGCTGCAGAAGGAGAACCCATCAGATCTTACATGCAATACTTTACATAGGTCACTAGAATTGAGATTTTTCTCAAATACACTTAAGTATGCTTTATACAGGGATGCTTAATCATCCATTGGTTTGGCTCACATTTTGGTTGCAACCAGGGAGCCAATAATTTAAACTGCGTGCTTGGATCTAAGCAGTTCAGATGTGTCCATTTCCACTAGTACATACTGCTGTATTAGAGCTGTCTCTTCCAATTGTTAAAAGAAAAAACGTTGGAGGTTTTTGAGTTGAGATAGACTACTTAGGTGGAAGTGCGTCTCCCATGCCTGCATAGAGTGTAATTGACAGCTGTACCAGTCGCCAATAATTTGGGTGCGATCTTTGATCCCTCCCTTTCAATGGAGGCTCAGATCATGAAAGTAGCCCAAATGGCATTTTTCCATCTTCACCAAGCATGGCTACAAGCACTCTACCTGCCTCCAGAACACTTGACCATTGTGATCCATGCAACTGTCACTTCCAGATTAGACTTCTGTAACTCACTCTACGCGGGCCTACCCTTGTCTTTGACCCAGAAATTGCAGGACCCATATTCAGCCGGTGCTGCAGCAGCTGCATTGTTACCAGTCTGCTTCTGGATCAAGTTCAAGGTTTTGGTTTTGACCTTTAAGGCTATATGCAGCCCAGGTCCCACTTATCTGAGGGACCTCTTATCTGCTTATGCCTTTCGCAGAGCTCTGCTCTGCAGGTATGAACTTGCTGGTAGTCGCGGGCCTCCAAGACATTCCTCTTGCCTCGGCCAGGGCCAGGGCCTTTTCGGCCTTGGCCCCAGTCTGGTGAAATGAGCTCCCAGAAGAGCTAAGGGCCCTGATGGAACTTTCTGGGTTCCACAGGGCTTGCAAGACAGAGCTCTTTCGCCAGGTGTTTGGTTGAGGCCAGGGCAGTGACCGGTAATGAGATGGACAGGATTAGGGGAATATCTATGCTGATCTGGCTGGAACAGTCATTGGGGTGATAAATGCTGTCATCTTTTTCTTGATGTTATTTTTAGTTTTTGTGTAATTGGGGTTTTAATGCTGTATTTTATTGTTTTTTATGTGTAAACTGCCCTGAGATGGTTTGTTATGACAGGCGGTATAAGAGTTTAAACATAAACAAACCTATGTGTGCCTTCTGAGAGCATCAATATCTGTCCTTGAACCTGGGTGATTAAGATTTTTATCAGTTCTTGTGATCATTTCATATTAGACACCACTGCAGTGGTACAACAAGCAAGAGCAAAGTGAGACAAACATTAAACAAAACCATTGAGGTGATCTGCTTTGTGTTTGACGATTTTGGTTTAAGTAAATAGTTCTGGCAAATGTGTTCATGTCAAAATTGTCAGCATTCTTCAGCACCTGTGGGGTTCTTCGCTCATACAACTGATCCCTAGAAGGCTACACCAAATTTTTAATACACCTAATAACTTTTAAACCTCTATGTTTTTTATCTAAATAAGTTAATTCTCTATTTGGAGTCATTGTTTAACCCAGAATTGTATCAAACCTTAACTGTTTTACCCTGGCTTCTGTATTGATTTTCAAGCCAAAACACATTCTCAAGGCACAGAGTCCTTTCTGTTATGTCATGCAGTTTTCAAATTTTCTAAATGTGGTATTAATAATTATTCTCACCTTCCTTTTACTTGCTTTCTGAAGTCAGTTATGACCTTCAGTTTTTTCCCCAAGACAGTTAATGACCATTGCTTTAAACCAATAATGGCTACCTATTTTAAAACAATACATAAGAATTGTAATTATATCTTTTGAATGTATCCTTATGTGAAAATACTATTGCCAGGTTGTGTTATCTCTCCATAGCTTTACTATGAGTCTTTTTAACCTAAATATCCATTTAGTAGAAGTGAAGGTTTCAGAAATATACACGAAAGCCATTTTGGATATTAAGGGAATCAGAATAGGTTTTGCTACCATCCTTTTTGCTGTCCACTAGAGGACAGCACTGCTTCTGTATCTGAAATTAGAACTTGCAAGATAGGCTGATCGTTCAGAAAAAGTTAAAAATGCTTTATGAGTTATTTCTTTAAAGAGCACACATTTCATATTGCAAAGCAATTTTGCTTTTAACTATAAATCACCAAAGGTAATTTCAGCAAAACAAACTAATTTTTGGAACCATTCTGTTTTATAAATTGAAACTTATAGTTGGTTTTACTGGATGGAAAGCTAACAATTGTAGTGTTTTGTTTTTATTTTCAACAAAGACTTGCCAAAAATTCAAACTTAATTTTAAAAATTCTCTTAAGAATACATGGAATTATATCTTAAAATGTAAAATTTAGGGGCAAACTCCAGTTGGGTGTTATCTTTTTCTAGAAGTGTAAAATAAAATAATGTAAATAAAGCTTTATCCAAGAGATGTATGTTTGCTAAACATAATGTTGAGAAACAGAGGCACAGATCTCATGAAGGGGCTACGCTTAATAGTAGCCACCAGTGCTACATGTGCTCCACATTATGGCTCACAGTGGGAGTTAACTCCCCCCCCCACACACACACACACAATTTTCCCTACAACCTACACTCTGCTAAGAGGGGTCAGATCTGGGCACCATATGATATCTTCTTCTGTGGGACAAATAACTCCAGGGGCAGCTACGGTCAGGGAAATTGTCAGAAGAAAACTTGAATTCCCTACACTTCTGCCTCTGTTGATCTTGCATGTACACACCCAAACATTTCACTGACGCGGCTTTTTCGGCGGCATGCACTGAAGCTGCGGTCGGTTGCAGCCGCCTCCATGCGTTATCGGTGATTTTAGCCGCCGCCATTCCACCCCGAATGTGCGTTAAAACCCTCGTGCATAATGGGTCTTACTGAAATCAGTTGAGGGGAGGTGCTCTGCTTGTCCTGAGTAGATAGAGTCAGAGCAACAATATTTTTAGACTCAAACCATGATTGAACTGTATGTCTTCTTGGCAAACTTACGTTCCTATACCAGGCTTTCTCAATCAGGGGTGCGTGAATCTCTGGGATTTCTTGATGGCCCTGAAAGTGCCTCCTGAATAGGTGGGAGTTAATTAATTTTGTGTATATATATATTTTAAATTGTTAAACTTTTATCAGGTGATATGACCATATATAGCCATGCCGACCCACCTACTCCTCCCAAAATAGCCAATGATGGACCTGGAGAGGGTGGGGAGGGCCCTGGGTAGGTGTGTACACAGCTAGGCTTTCCAACCATAATCTGCGTAGCCATCAGTTGGTTGCTTAACATCTCTCATCCTACTGATTCTCACTTGCAAAAGTAACTTCCTTGGTTATATTTCCTATACAGAATTATATCAGGTTTGGAATTAAATTGGGGGGAAATTGTTGATTCAAAAACAATCATAGTATGGGAGAATCCATGGGCATAAAAAGCAGATATCCCCATCAAACAATTAATTCCATGAAGATATTCTCCTTTCCTGCATTTCAGCACTTACATAGGTTTGGGTCTCCATATTTCCTTTGTAAAGTATTCCTGTTATAACAATAACTTATAGTATTTTGATTGATGTCACAGATTGGTTGTTTTAAAGACCTGTATAAGATGCAGGTCCTTCTGATTTGTGGTACTTGGTGACCCTTTGTGAAGGCAAAAGGACAGTATAGAAATTTTGTTAAAAACAGTTGCATTGTGGGTGAAAACTTAGGAAACAACCAAAGAAGACAGGGTTGCTATGCAGAGAAAGGTAATTTCAAACCATCTGATCTCTTGCCTGGATCACCCAATGGATGAGGCCACCGTTAGTCAGTTGCAACTGGATTGCACCTTCATTATGAGTTTAGAGCAGTTATAGAATATTGATGTTATTCATCCTTTTCATTTGTCTTTAGCTGAAAACTATATAAAATGTGTTGTAACTTCTCTGGTATTTGGGATTAACATACTAATTTACAGAAGATTTCTAATGTACATTCGTTGCGTAAATTCATTAGACAATTGTCAACTTTGGGCTAATTATTTTTGTACAGCTAGGGATGGACATTGAATCGCGTGATCGTCTTTGTTACTAATAGGATTCTGTCTGCTTCAGCAGGCAGTAATTGAAGGCTACATGTATGGGGTAGAAGGAAAGTTTTTAGCCTAAATAGACCTTTGTAGCAGCTTCTAGTAACCAGCAAATCTCAACAGATGAGAAAATTGAGCTCAGAATATAAGATTAGGGATCACGGTTGCAAAAAGACAAAACATGCTAAAATACTAGTTGAAATTAAAGTTACACATCTTTTGTGGTGAACAATGTTCTGTATGCAAAAAATCTATAGGTCACTGATTTTCTAAAATAAATGCTAATTTTAAGGAGTGATGAGCTGTTTTATTAAAAAACATCAGATGTCTTATACAGTTGTTTTTAATCTGGATTTTAAGTACACTTCAGCACAGGGAATACAGTTATTTTAAAATCCAGCAGTTGGTGATCACTACTATTAGGCTATTCTGTGGCATGGAATGGGGGAAACAATGAATGCCATCTATAGATTAGTAGGTTTTTGTTTGTTTTGTGTTTTATGAGATGGAGGATGATGATGATATTTACAAAAAAAGTAAGTTGCTTTTTAAAAAAGTGTATAGATACATAAAGTTGTATGGCTGTTGAAATACAATACATTAATTACTATAACCACCATATTTCCTTCAATATTCTCATAAAAATAAAATTTGTGGCAGGTGCTCTCGTGAGTCACTGCTCACTTCATATATCTGAATTCCTGAGCAGTGACTCATGAAAGCTTATACCCTGCCACAAATTTTGCTAGTCTTTGAGGTGCTATGGGACTCTTGCTCTTTTGTACTGTTACAGACTGACCAACATGGCGACCGATCTTGATCTTATCAAAATAGTGAAACACACAAGCAGTGCATATATGAGTTCATTCAGAACTTTGTAGTATTATGTGAGTAAAGAGAAACTGCTGAAAAGGAAATATTCCCTTCCCATTTTAATTGTAAGGCAATATTTAAAGAAAAGTTCAAAACTTTATTCTTCATTATATTATAGATTAAATTGCAAGAAAATGTTTTAGAAGCCATTTGTTATGGTTACTTAGTTATTCTTCATAACACTTGGATTGCTATTCTGAAAAAAGAATTGCATGGCTTTTGACTGCTGGTTAATTTTAAAGATACTTTCACCTAGGCAGTGATTTGTTTTTATTTACATTGTCTTTCTGGCAAAAATTCCATGGTCATTCCTCTCCGCTGAAAGCCCATGTTCTTAAAATCTGATCAGAGGGACTGCTTGCCTGCTTATGCCCACTGCAGGGTGCTTTGCTCTGTGGGAGAAAAACTACTGGCGGTCCCTGGCTTGAGGGAAGTTCACCTGGCCCTGGCCCTGGCCCTGGCCCCGGCCCCCACCTGGTGGAATGAGCTCCCAGAAGAGCTGAGGGCCCTGACAGAGCTCTCAGAAGTTCTGCAGGGCCTATAAGACAGAGCTCTTCTGCCAGGTCTCTGGCTGAGGCCAGAGCTATAAGATCTGGGCTCCCCTCACACTTTTCAGTGAATGAGATCTAGGCGGCTCCTTGTTAATCCTCCCAGAGGTGCTATCCATCTGTGTGAGCGAGGGGATTGAGAGAGTTACCTGTTGCCGATTGGTTTTTGGATTATGATCTAATTTGTATGGGGTTTTATAATGGGTTTAAATGGATTTTTTATTCTGGATTGTTAGCCGCCACGAGCTGGTCTATGGGAGTGGCGAGATAGAAGTTAAATTATCAATAAAATAAATACATTCCATCTTAATGTACAGCTGCATTATTTTTCATGGTACAGACTCCATGTTCCACCTGGAAAATGAAGTAGCTTTGCAGAGGTACTGCTCCAGATTCATTAATGAGAGAACATGTTTTTGTCCATCTCAGCTGCTCTGTTATTTAAGAGCAGCTGAATTATAGACATCAGTGATTTTACTGATATTCAGACTTGTCTTTCAAACTATACATGCTTTCAGTAGGTGATGAGTTTGCCTTAAGTAGCAAGTAGGGAGTGGGGCTGAAGCCACTTAAACCTTTCCTTCCTCTGTGGCTCATTTCTCCACTATGTGTGTCCCCTGACCTCCAGGTACTTTTCTCCTCAGCCAAGCTTCAGGACAGGAAGTGAGCATGGCTGGGACAAAAGTGCTGGAGAAGGTGCTTCAGATTACATAGAAAAAGTGTTGACTCATTTCAGTCATGGTCCCCCTTTGATGTGACAATTGGATACCTCCTATGATCTGCATTTGTATAGTGTGAGGCAGAACTTCTAAAGGTAAAGGTATCCCCTGTGCAAGCACCGTGTCATATCTGACCCTTGGGGTGACGCCCTCTAGCGTTTTCATGGCAGACTCAATACAGGGTGATTTGCCAGTGCCTTCCCCAGTCATTACCGTTTACCCCCCAGCAAGCTGGGTACTCATTTTACCGACCTCGGAAGGATGGAAGGCTGAGTCAACCTTGAGCCGGCTGCTGGGATCGAACTCCCAACCTCATGGGCAGACAGCTTCAGACAGCATGTCGCTGCTTTACCACTCTGCACCACAAGAGGCAGAGCTTCTATTACCATCCAATTTACAAAATATGTTTCTGTTGCTATGTTTGTCTTTCAGTGGTTCTGTACTTCCAATATATATTGGGCTGATTTTAGCAAAGAACTGTGTATTTCCCAAAATTCACAATAGTTTGTGACTGTATATGCATTCAGTTTTGAATAGTTTTCTTTAATAGGTAGTATCATATGGGATTCTGTTGGTCAGCTGATATCCGTAAATGCTCCCAGCATTAGCTCTTCTCCAAAAATGTAAAAGTAATGCTTGTTCATGGTCTGTGAAAAGTCTGCATTATCTGACTTTAGTGGGGCTCTGGTGTGTGTATGTGAAGTGCCATGAAGGTGCTTCATATTTATTCCCCCAAACGTCCTATTGTTAACAGCCTTGTAAACTGAGGGCCATGGCTTCCTTGACTGAGTCAATCCATCTCATGTTGGGTCGTCCTCTTTTCTTGCTTCCTTAAACTTTTCCTTGCGTTATTGTCTTTTCCAGTGATTCTTGTCTTTGCATAATGTGAATAAAGTACAATAGTTTAATCATTTTAACTTCTAGAGAGGGTTACGACTTAATTTGCTCTAAAATCCACTTATTTGTCTTTTCGGCAGTCCACGTTATCTGTAAAGCTTTCTTCTAACACCACATTTTAAATTAATCAACTTTCTTCCAGTCAGCTTTCTTTATTGTCCAGTTTTCAGTCCCATACATAGAAATGGAGAATACTGTGATATGGATTATCTTGATCTTGGTCACCAGCAACACATTCCTATATTTAAGAATATTTTCTAGCTCCTTTCCCGTCTCAGTCTCCTTCTAATTTCTTGATTGCAGTCTCCCTTTTGATGTTAGAGCCAAGAAAATTAAAATCTTGAACAATTTCCATTTTTATTTTGTCAACCTTGAAGCAGTATAATTCTCCAGTACTCATTACTTTTTCTTGATGTTTAGCTGTAAACATGCTTTAGCACTTTCTGCTTTATCCTTCAGCAATAATCATTTCAAGTCTTCACTAATTTCTGCAAATAATGTGGTGTCATCTGCATATCTCAAATTGTTAATATTCCTTCCTCTAATTTTCACTTCACCTTCATTTAAATCTTAATTCAGTTTTCCTTATGATACGTTCTGCATACAGGTTGAAGAGACTGAGAGATAAAATACACCCTAGTCTGACATCTTTGCCAACTGGAAACCATTTTATTTCTCTACATTCTATCCTAACAGTAGCCTCTTGTTCAGAGTATAGGTTGTGCATCAAAACAATCAGATGCTGTGGCACACCCATTTCCTTTAAAACTAGCCATAGATTTTCATGATCCATATAGTCAAAAGCTTCGCTGAAATCTATGAAACGTAAGATGATTTTGTTCTAAAATTCTGTTGTTTGATAGCAAAATCTTTTCATAGAAGTAATTGAGATACTCATTTCCAACAAATATTCTTTACATGATTGTTTAAAGGGCACATAAAAGCACCCAGCTAGAATTGACCCCCATTGTGCCTTGGGCAATGTTTGCTTTTATAGTAACACATTGACTTTATATCACTTGCAGTTTAGACTAGAACAGGGGTAAAATGAGCCTTGGGGCTATGAAACACCACAGGAGCTCCAGTTCTGGAGCTTTTACTGTGTGAATTCAGGGATAATCTGCTCCTCTGCAGTCCCAAGACATGGGTGTTAAATAAATAAGGAGGCTAATAAGACTATTGTTTACATAATTATCCCCTTTCCCAATTGATGAATGAAACATAGTATTTTGATGAAAATATGGAATGGAAATGTTGGTATTTTACTGAAACATTTATTGTAAGGAATAGGAGAGCAGAAATCACATATCTGTAAAAGAAATATATAGACCTATGACATTTAAGAATGACTTGCGTTCCTAAATTGGTGTAATGGGTTACAAGATTTTGAAGTTGATATGCTTAATTTTTTAAAAAAAGAAATTACTTTTCATTTAAAGAGAATCTGCTTCCTGCTGAAGAGGCTAATATTTTAATTAAGTCTAGAGTGAAGCTTTTTGAGTATCTGCTGATAAACTCCCTCTTTTATGTTGATGGTAATTAAACAGATCCCTAAGGAGTCCAGGAGGCGCTGTGCAAGGCCCATGCTAATTGTCAGACATGAGACACTGACCAGTTGGTTTGCTCTTGAATAGCTGATGGCGTGCTGTCAGCACAGCAGTTTTATTTTTATGTATTGTGGGCCGTTGTCAGGGCTAACTGGGTGCTATTGTGGCTGAAGATGTTGCGCAAATTGAGGCAGATGGCTCTGATTCAGACACGTGTCATTCAGAAAGGGGAGAGGGGATTGGCCCTGCAAAGTGGGGTCACGGAGGGTCACAGACCTGCTCTACACTTGTTAGTGTTTTCAAAAGCCCATGTGCAGCAACTTTGTTGTTCTGTTTTTTTTTTTTTTAGTGGGGGGTGATGTTCTTTGTGCGACAGGGAAGGCTAGGCTGTTGCCATCCCTTTCCTTCCTGTCTCTAGGGCCTGGCTGTGCATGCAAAATGAATTAACTGGACTGGGAAAAGTTCATTGCTTAAAATGGCTTTTCAGTGAATTAGTGCTTAAGGACTAGATTTTCTTTTAATTCAATGTAATGAGTAGTTCTTCATGTCTTGGAATGTAGTAATGGAGGATTAGATCTCAAGTTTCCATTCACAGTGTTAAATTGTTAGACATGCATTTAAGTTTCAGATTATTAAAGTGGGAAGATTAGTTAATATATAAAGTTTGTATTTTGGGTGGATGGGTGAGAGACATTTCCTGTTGAGATGCATATTGCTTTAAATATTACATACACGCACACACACACAATTTCAGCTTTGTTACTTTATATGTAATTAATGAAACTGTCTTGGTGTGAAATCACCTGTGTTCTTAAAATACTCTGCTTACTTCCAGGCAAAGTACAAGTTGCTTGTAAGCCAAATTAGAGACCATATAAATCTAATTGATTTCCTTTTTTGGAACATTTAAGCTTTCCTTTTTCCCTCCATATATTTGTGCTGTATTTATATTGTATTATAGTGTGTTAATGCTTAAGTGGGTTTGGGGAGGCTTTTCTGTTATGGGAATGTCTGGCAATATTTAAACTCATTAAAAATTTAAAGAAAACACAGCACCTGTTTCTGGTTTTGTTTGAAGGTGTTCACAGATTTTGTTTTCATCCTTTAGGTTTGCAGCTAAAACTGTGCATAGTGGGTCACTGATGCTAGTCACAGTGGAGCTGAAAGAAGGGTCTACAGCTCGGCTCATCATAAACACTGAGAAAACGGTGATTGGCTCTATTCTACTGCGGGAGCTGAAGCCTGTCCTGTCCCAGGGGTAACCGGCTTACATCTGGACTTCAGTATCTGGCACACAACAAAAGTGCCTGGCATCCACTACTGCTGCCTTTCATTTATAATAATAGCCTTTCCATCTGGCAGTGGGGGAAGAATACACTCTTGACATTCTTGTCTTCTGTTTTAGAATGCTTTAGTGTGTATCTATTACTCAAGCAAGTACTTTGCATCTTTTCCCCCTGCTTTCTAACCAAAGAACATACATTTTATTGTCAGATAAATTCTTTAATGTTATATGCAAGTCCCCCTGCCCCAGCCTGGTGCTCTGCTGTGTTTTCTTCCAGTTTCTTCCTCTGCTTTTTGCGTCTGTACAAAGGAAGAGATTGAGTAAAAAGGTACTTGAAAATTACAGCAGTAAGCTAATATTTGGATAAATCAATGTGAAAAGAAATACAGCGTTAGATGTGTGGAGATAGGGTTAAAAGAAGCAATTGTTGTAATTGTGGCCCAAATACCATGTGATTTTTGTACCTGAGCATATTTTCTGATTGTTTCCCACTGTCACCGTAATCTCCATTTTCTAAAAACTGAAATTCAAATAAAATGTTATGATATATTTGCTTTCTTTTATTTAATTAGATCTTAAAACTAAAATAAATAATGATAGTTAAGGATCCTGATGGTTTATAATCGGGAAGGGCCCAAACCTGGAGGTTCACCACCTGCTCTGGTGAACTGAACCAGTTTGGGATTTGGGGGTGGCTCCCCAGGTCCTAGAGTCTTCATAATCACAAGGTATCCCCAGCTGACTCTACTCCATTTGCGGACCAAGGTTGGCGAAGGTTGGACTTGGGGGATCTGAGTTGATGATGGTGTTAGGCATTCAGTCATGTCTGACTCTTGGCAATCCTATGGGTCAACAGTTGCTATGTTTTTCAATCTTGTACTGCTTCTTTTAATTGAATAATGCTCTGGTCAGTTTCCATTCTGATTGTATCTAACCTCCATTGGAGTCAAAATTGGAGGTCGTAATATCAATAATCTCTGCTATGCAAATGATACAACATGCTTGATCTGAAGACCCTGATAAAGAGACTAAAAGAAGAAAGTGAAATGCTGGGACTATACCTAAATATCAAAAAGACCAAAATGATGACAACTACTGGCAGTAGCACCAAAGTCACGATTGACAATGAGAACATTGAATGTATAGATGATTTCATCTTTCTTGGCTCTATGATCACTCAAACTGGTGGATGCAGCCGTGAAATCAAACAGCGAATAACACTGGGCTGGAACGCAATGTTAACCATGAACTGAATATGGAAAAGCTAAGATATCAGCCTTAATACAAAATGCCAGCTAGTTAGCGCCATTGTCTTTCCCACAACAAGCTATGGATGCGAAAGCTGGACCCTAAAGAAATAAGACAGGAGGGAAAAAGATGCTTTCGAATTATGGTGTTGGAGATGAATGCTGTGAATACTATGAACAGCCAAAGTTACCAACAAGACAGTTTTGACAGGATCAAACCAACTATGTCATTAGAAGGCAAGATATTATGGCTAAAGCTCACTTACTTTGGACACATCATGCAATCAATCTCATTAGAAAAATAATTAATGCTCAGTATGGTCAGCGGCGAAAGGAAACATGGTCACCAAAGGATCTGCTGTCTCAACACGATCAAAGCCGACACAGGGATGACCATGAACCAACTAAAAGAAACTGTCATTGACAAAGATGCCTGGCGAAGACTTTCCTATGGAATCACCGAGAGTCGGACACAACTGAATGGATGACATCATCATCAACCTCCATGTTCTTTGTCAGCATGGTCTCCTTCTGCCACTGACCAGTCCTAGCATAAATGCTCTCTCCATTGTGTTGGATCGCATGATATAGCCAAAGTAAACGAGCTGGACTTTTGTGATTTTGTTTTCCAGTGATATATCAGGCTTTATGCGCTCTAGTATTTCCTTGTTTGTGATATTTACTGTCTGTGGAATCCGCAGAAGCCTTCTGCAGCACCAGAGTTAAGCATACCAAAGAAAGGACACACTTTTGGGAGTCGTGCAAGGGTTGATATACTGTTTGAAATTTCCAGACCAGCACCGGAACTATCCCACAAGGTGGTACAATGTGATGTGATTGATGATAGGTTATAAGTTAGACAAATCTGATTGGTGGGTTGGGATGTGAGGTAACTAGAGTGGGAGGTTGGGGTAGTGTCATATAAGCCCATCAAGACAAATAATAAAATATCCCAATAAGATTAAGTTTATCTGTGGCTTGGAATCTGAGGGATGTGGATATCAAATCTCTGCCTAAATCTATTTACTGGCCCATATTATGTAGTCAGGAAGGGTTCTGGAAGAACACAATATGGATTGTTAAAGCATGGGAGATGCTGCTGGACAAAGTCACACTGAGCAAATAGGCAATTTGAGGAGACAGGACTGGAGATGCACAAAGGAAATTCCAGTTAGTTCCTGATGGGATATTCCTTTCCCATTAACATTCCAAATACTATGGCTGAGAGGAATGCTTTCCCACAATGTGCACATTTTAGCTATGTCAGCTGGGCAAGTTCCAGGAAGGAAGAGACAGAAAGATGTTTGTTTCTAGTGGAGGTATGGCCTGGCTTTCTTAGATTTGCTAGTGGACCCAACTGACTCCAAAGTCAGGCTCTGCCAGGCCGTTTGGGGTTCCGTGGCTCATGCTACTTTAATGGGCTGCCCACATGCACCAAATGCATTCTGATTGAGTGAAAAGGTTCTGGCTTGTTTGTTTATAATTTTATTATAATTTTATTTATATCCCGCCATTCCTGTAACCAGCTCGTGGCAGGTAACAAAGTTATAAACCACCCCACAATAAAATCCATCCCCATAAAAATATAGTCCATAAAACCCTATACACCTGACCAGAATAAAATGCTCTCCCCAACCCTGCTCGACAGAGGGGTGTGTAAGCATCTTGGGATTAATAGAGAGCAATGTGATGACCCCATTCTCTCGTTGGCTTAGGAGGTGACCCAGATCTTAATTGCCCTGGCGTCAACCAAAGACCTGGCAGAAGATCTCCATCTTACAGGCCCTACGGAACTGTGCAATCTGGCTTTAAGTTTGGGGGGTTGTCTGGTAACATAGTCTGACCACTGTCTACTCAAGGCAACAGCTATTGTGACTCTGACACTGCACAAAGGAGAAGGGGCAGTTAACACGATTGGAGACATGATTCCTAATGGATTCCAGAATACTTAGAATACTCAGGAGGGGGTTAGCATTGCAAATACTATGCAGGAGGTCCATGGGACATGATGTGGCATGCTGCCCTGCTGCTAGGAAGCAGCAGTGGCCTGGTGCAGCCGCCGCCATGCATAATTGGTCAAAGAGGTGATTTTAAAACCATCGATACAGAAAAACGATGTGGACAATTATCAATCTCTAATTTGTTCTTTCTCAGCAAGGTGATTGAGAGAGCAGTGGCAGACCAATTTCAGGTCTTTCTGATTAACTCTACTCTGGACTCTTTTCACTCCGGATTCAGACCAGACTACAGGGCAGAGACAGCTCCAGAATTACTACTTGAGAAGCAAGTTAATGAAGCTGCGAAAAATGCTTTCTTCCAACTTGATCAAGCCTACAAAACGGTCCTCTATATTGACTGAACCATCTGGACCCATGCCATGGAAACCTCAATAGTAGATGTAATGCACTTGACATGGAATTGTTCTTTAAGTCAACTCAGAGACTTCACTAGGTACAGAACGCCACTCATTTATTACCAGGATCTAAATGGAGCACACACTGTACACCCATTCTGCAGTCACTCTATTTGCCCATCAGCTACTGAGTTCACTTCAAGATACTGACTGTCACTATCACATACTGACAATCACATATCTACGTGGCCTTGGACACCAGTATTTGCTGAGCTACTTTTTCTATATCTCACCATAGGGAGCTTCACTGCCTTCAGTGCCTTCTGCAGATGCCACCCTGCAAACAGGCAAGAAGAACAAGTGTGCTTTTTCTGTTGTGGCCTCCACCTTGAAGAATGGCCTGCCTGAGGTCCAGAGGGCTTTTCTATAAAGCAGGGGTAGTCAAACTGCGGCCCTCCAGATGTCCATGGACTACAATTCCCAAGAGCCCCCTGCCAGCATTCGCTGGCAGGGGGCTCTTGGGAATTGTAGTCCATGGACATCTGGAGGGCTGCAGTTTGACTACCCCTGCTATAAAGTATGTGAGCTACACTGCAACAGAATGGATCAATACAGCACTATGTAAAACAAAAAGTACAGCAGCCTGTACCCCTGGGTGTATGTTGTGTAATCAGTTTGCGGCATGTGTTACTCATGTCTCACTGCATTGGTTTCTACTGATGCAACGCCATTTTTCTTCATTATGCCTGCACTCTTTACTGTGCCTAATATGCTATGTTTATTCAGAATTCTAATCCTAGTCCTTGTACACCACTTATTAAAGGTCTCTCCTCCTACTGATTCTATTGACTTACACAGTGGGATTTGCTTTGGTCTCAGTAAGAAAGGCGGACTATAAAAACAGGAAACAATAAAATAATGAAATTTACCCTAGCTCTTCATTTTGGTAGCAAGGCTTTTATGTACAATTAACCTTTAATTCCTGCTTATGGAGAACCTTGTTGCCAGTTAAGTGATAAGCTAATATTTATTAAATATTTCATTGGCCAGAAATACATTAATCATCTGGACAAGCGTCCCTTTTCCAGGAAGGATCTGATGCTGGGCATTTTCCCTCCATGTAATTTGAACAACTTTAAATGGTTGCTTGGCTCCGAGGAACTGATTGATAGATACTAAGGGCTCTTTACATCTCAGTGTAAACCCATGGATGCAAACCGTAAACGAAGCAGCAGCTGACCTAACCTTACGTGGCCCTGCAGGCACAGCTTCCTGATCATGATTTTCAGCCATCGAGTTTTGTACACTATCAATAGAAGAAAAGCTAGATTTTTGCATCCCGCTTTTTACTACCTGAAGAAGTTTCAAAGCAGATTGCAATTGCCTTCCCTTCCTCTCCCACAACAGACACCCTGTGAGTTAGGTGAGGCTAAGATAGCTCTGAGAGAACTTCTCTGTGAGAATAGCACTAGCAGGACTGTGACTAGCCCAATGTCACCCAGCTGGCTGCATGTAGAGGAATGAGGAATCAAAAATGACTCTCCAGATTAGAGGCTGCAGCTCTTAACCACTACAATAAGCTATAGGAAGCAGTGTCTATAACCATGGGCAATATTCTATATGGATGCATTGATTGATCTAGTGCTAAGGACATTTTACAATCTGAATTAGCATTATGTAGAGACAGATAGCCCTATAGAGACTCTCCACATTTAATTACAGTCTAGCTGTGGTTTTCAATCTTTCCAGACTCTCCAAGCTGCAGGCATATGACAGGAAGTCACATAATAGCAAAGTTACATCAGAAATAGTAGGAGCCACATTTACGACCTCACTTGATATCAAGGCCAGTACTGCAGCAGACAAGAAAAGAAAAGCTAGTACAGGTAACAAAAGGCAAGCACCAAGATATGGAACATAGTGAAGAACATGCCAAGGAGCCGAGAAAGAGAGGAAACCTCGGTACTGCTAAGCGACCTTGTCTTGTTGTCTTATTCTTGTCAACTTATGCACAGATGCAGGAAACATAGCCTTGCTCTCTACATAGCATGTCCTTCAAAAAGGCAGCAGTAGAATTTTCCAAGAGCTGCCTGTAAGAAGCCAAGAACTGAAGAGCATTTCTACACCAGCGTAGTGTAGTGCAGGGGTAGTCAACCTGTGGTCCTCCAGATGTCCATGTACTACAATTCCCATGAGCCCCTGCCAACAAATGCTGGCAGGGGCTCATGGGAATTGTAGTACATGGACATCTGGAGGACCACAGGTTGACTACCCCTGGTGCAGTGGGTAACAGTGGTGGCTTCAAATCTGGTGAGCTGGCTTTAATTCCCTGCTCCTGCACATGCAGCCAGCTGGGTGACTTCAGCCATGTCACAGCCCTGTTGGAAGCTGTTCTCACAGAGCAGTCTCTCTCAGACCTCTCTCAGCCTCACTTACCTCACAGGGTGTCTGTTGTGGGGAAAGGAAGGAAAGGTGATTGTAAGCCCTCTTGAGACTCCTTTGAGCCATGAAAAGTGGGGTATGAAAACCAACTCTTCTTCTGTTCAGGTATTTCTACCAATCTTCTTGACCTAAAAATCCATCAAAGTGCCTTACTAAGTGTATCTAAGTAACTTAAAACACAAACAGTAAATAGTATGAGCATTTCAAAGCACTAAGCCACAATAAAGATATGTTTTAATTTTATATTTATATACCTCCCTCCCTTGCAGCTCAGGGCGGTTTACATTGGAAGATACTCCTCCACCCCCCCCCCCCAACAAAAAGCCATAAGGGAGATATTTAATGCAAATAAAAACCCGGGAGAACAGTGTGGACTACAACAGGCAGCTGAAAGACAGTAATGATGTCATCAAGCAAGCATAACTAGAGGGCCACCACAGAATAGGCTCTGTTTCTAGAAGATACCTATCTACTTGTTGAAATAAGCAGAAGCATACAAAAATGGGCTTCTTACGATTGTCAATTGGGCATACTCTTATGGGAAACTTGTTTAGATGAATGTACACGAATGATGAAGCCTATTCTTTATTAGTATCCATTTACAAAAACTGCTATCCTGAGGGAACGATTAAACCTAGTGCTGATTCATTTTGTATTTGCCTCCCGAACTCTTATGGAGAGATTGTAGATTTAATACTCCCCAAGGACTAACTGTGTGTTGAGGGTTTCACATGTCATCAAAAATTCCAAATTTCATTTGTGAAGCACAAGAATTTGCTCTGTTACACCATTTAAAATCAGTCGTGCCCGTACAACATAGAGGGGAGGGGACACATGACTTCCTTCACTATGTACAATTCAATTCGAAAACATTGATTTTAAAAAAGCCATTCTGAATAATTTGCAGACCAGGAATTATGCTAAGTCACTTTGGAAGTAATTATGAATAAATGCATGCAATTCACAATCTGTGGCCAGTTCATAAATAGGGGGGGGGGGAGAGAGAGAGGTGACTTTCATTGAATAAATGAGGTTGCATATTTGTTTTGCCAAGAGCATATTGTGAATGTTGTGGTTCTCTTCAGACATTTCTCCAGTAGTGTGTTCCATTACTTAAGACTCTGAACTGGCATTGTATTTTTGTAAGAGGCAAATAACACAACAAATGCTAGAGACCCAATAACAAAAAGATAAGTATGAAAAGTATAAATCTCTGTCCCTTGATTAGCTGTAGGTGGCACTGAATAGGGCATAAAACTAATGGGTCATAATCAGTTGCTCCAAACTAGATGCACTACGTGGCCTAAAGTACATAAGGTCGATGTGTGGGGTTGAAAAGTCCTGCCTCAGGACTAATGGTTAGATTCAGCCATTGCTATTCCATTAGTGAAGCCTGATCCTGAGTAAGGTGGCAAACGTACCTAAGGTCTGTCACACCACACTTCCTTTTGGAAGAAGACGGTAAGAAAAAGAACACAGGACAGATCTAAAGAAAGTGATTAGATCCTCTGCTGCAACCTAAGGCTAAAATTGGACGAATGGGCTTGATGATTCCTTAGACCAGTGGTCCCCAACCCCCGGCTCCTCCTCGTCCTCCTCCCTCAGTAAAATTGTCAAGCATTGACCGGTCCCCAGTGATAAAAAGGTTGGGACCACTGCCTTAGACCTCTTGCAGGAAAAGCAGCGACTTTAGTAACAGTTTGTACTTAAGGGCTTCCCTAGGTCAGAAAATTCTTTGGTGAATCCTGTAAAGTTCTGCTTTCCTTTTGGTGCTGAACCTCTGAAGCACCCTTTCTTCACCCAGCCCTTTTGCTGGTGGCTTAATTCAAAGAATGAGTTGTGTTTATTTGCACTGATGTGTCCCTTTTTCTGGGGAGAAAAGTTTAGTTGGCAACTTAACTTTGGGTAATTGAAAGTAACTCTGGTTTCTGTAGTGTGGTGTAATTGCCTAAAAAATGTTATTTGGTGATTATAATTCTGGAGTGAATTGTGTTCTTTGGGTTCTTGCACCGTCCCTCCATCAGGGACTTGGTTTCAGTGGTGTGCAGCTGCTGCTGCTGATTTACAGTGCTGCGGCTGTGGCTGGTCATAAATAAATCCTCTTATAGAGTTGTTATGAACACCTGTTAGATCATCTGTCAGCAAAGCGCTGTTCACATTCATCATGGTGTGGTAGTTATTTTCCTTCAATCCATTCCCAGCTGCCTCGGCCTCCATCACTGGGTGACTATTACCACACCATAATCGCTCGTTTCCACTCCATGTTACAACTTGCAGATAAAAGATTTCACTACTTGGCCAAATTTCATAAATAAAGGAGCAGTTCAGTGCAGTAAAAGTTTATTTTTGTCATCATTTGTCACCCCATTATTCTATAAATCAAATGGAATAGCACTATTGCTAGCTCAGGCGTTGCTGTCAGCTCTACGTGTGGAAATGGTCCGTTTCTTCTTTTTAGATGAGATGACATGTCTTTCAGACTTAACCGGCTTATGGCTTTGTTTCACCCATTTTATTTTATTGCCCCTTCGGAGAATTCCTCGGGGACCAAAGAGACTAAAGGAGTAAGACGGCATCGGAAAACACAGTAAAACATCCTGCTTTCACTTGTAGGTACATTTCCTGTCCTTGCAATTGTTCATTTACAAACTTGACCGCAAAAATAATGGCTCTGGATATCAAGCAGTTCTTGGGCTTTGAGAGAGCCCAAGATCTTTTAGATCACATCTACAAACTGAAAAGACAAAATCGAGCACATTTTGAATTCTGTTTGTCATGCCTTGTCCTCATTTGCATACACACACACACAAATACAGCACTTATATTCCTAATATAAAGAGTCATATAAATATTTTGAAGTTTTGAAAAAGATCCATGTCATATAATTTATCTGATAATATCATCTATTGTAAGTCTATGCATCTTAAATCTTTTGTTAAGGTATGTTTCATAATGGTTTCTTCTTTTTTGAAACTTCAAATTGGTGCTGCTTTTAGGCGATTTTGTCCCCAGGAGGCCAAGAATTTATGAAGAGATTGTGAACTAGATTCCAGGACAAATGCTGAAGAAGGAAATATTCCTTGGTATAAAAAGAAACCCTAAGGAAAGAAAATAATAAAGGACCAGGTTAATAGAAAAGGGTTTATAGTTGATATTATACTTCCAAGTTGGTTCTAATTCAAGTTACATTCTTCATAGTCATTATGTAGCTCATAAATTCAATAAAGTGTTTTACTGTTACTATAAAAATGACAGGAGGGGGGTTTTATGTTGTAAGTTTCGTTAGTTGCTCTTCCTATTTTATGTGGAAGTTCTCTGGCTATTATGTCATTAAAATCTTTGGAGTCTGAAGGGCTCAAACCCCTCCATTACTAAACTTCAGTTTGGGGGCAAATCCTTACACTGGTGCTATAGGCAGTCGCCACCATCATTTTCAAATAAACGTTTTCAAATCGTGAGCAGAAGCATATTTCCAGTCCAACATACAAAATATAAGCAGGCAGCTCTGTTTTGCCCTTGTGGTGGTGATGGTCCTGTCAAATTAGATCCTCCTGTGTCTGACAGAGGAATCTTAAATCTGCAGATCAGGTGTCATCTCTGAATGAGCTAAAATCCTACAAACAGGCAGGATTAACCAATTCTGGCCTCAAATAATTCTGTTAGAAGAAGCCCATGACAGCAATGCAGACATTAAGTATCTGCCCATTTAGTACATTTAGGGCATATCTCTTCTGCAGCATTGTATTCTTCTGATAGGGCATTAACATGTGGAAACAGTTCCTAGGAAGATGGGACATCTACATCCTTACTACAGGAACTATCTAATCACGCATCCATGTGAGCTAAAACCTTCTGAGTGGCGTGAGCAGAGATACACATGAACTGGCTTATTAACTAAAGTTTGTCACAAATTTTGGCTGATTTGTGGTTCGCAAAGTGATGTTTGCAACTCAAAGAGCCACCATGAACTCCCACAAATTTGAAGTGAAAAACAGAAAATGGGTTTAAATTGAGTAATTTAAACCTCTGCTTTCTGCTCTTCACAGAAAAACGTCTGAGGAAATGGAATGGTCCAGAACTGGAATGGTCTAGATATGTATTTAGCATCGTATAGATATCTTTAATCCAAATTGGTTATATCTCTCACTCTTTTGTAGGTGATTCTATGAATCACAGTCCCCCCCTTGGAATACTAGATTCTTGCATGCAATCACATATGGGCAAGGTGCTTGCATCAATCATATATAAACCACTGTATGGCACCTTATTTACAATTTTATGCAGAAACCAGGTATCATTTTTTTTTTAATATTCATGCCCATGCACCTACAGGAAGAGCTCATAGGGCTGTTCCTGCAATCCTGATCTTAGGTCTGCAAGGATAATGGCAACCCATTTTAAAATGACTCTTGTTTTTCCAAACAATTATTTGGATTGTTGGGTGGCATGGTTTACAGCTTCATTTCTTAAATGAAGTTTACTAGCAGCAATAAACAGAAGCTGGTTGCCACTAGTGTTGAAGGACGAGGAGGAACTGCCATTTTCTTACCATCGGTGTATGTTCTGTGCCTAACTCTCTGTATTGAGAACAGGGTCCAAGACCTGAGCACAAATTAACATTGGGCCTAATTGATACTTAAACAAATTTTTGTGGCATATTGCAGATAATTTGTTCAGAAAATGAATTAAGGGAATCTTGTCCTTTTGAGGTTTTTTGAATAGAAAACAGCACAGTTCCTTGATTGTACTAGAGAAGTTGGCTCTTTTGCAGATGTTGGCTTTGGTATTATCTGTTATCTTTGGTGCCTTAAATTCACAGAAGTAGTTAAAAAAAGAATCTGTCACACATCAGTAAAAAGGGACCCTAACAGATTCATGTAACAGCCAATCTAGTGGCATCAATCCTGAGAAACATCTGCGTGTCAGAGGAAGAGGAGGGGAGAGGGAAAGGGGGAGATTGGGGATAGGGGGAAGAACAATGTGATTTCTTACTTCTTCTGTTGTATTTATTGCAGAGGGTATGGAGTATGGAGCAAGGAATATTGTGCCCTAGAGCTTTTGTTCTCTCCAGATGTTGGCTTTGTACACAAATAACCCAAGTGGAAAGAACCACTGTTAATTCTCTGGTCAGAAAGCATCAGGGCCTTAATCTAAAGCCTCCCATCCATCCAGCTGTCTGGCATTTGCTATTATAGGGCACCCAGAGAGAAATGAGGCTGTGGCTTTATAGCTGCACCCTGGGTGACAACTTGATTTTCTGCTTTCACCGCAGGCAGCAGCCGCCCAACATGATGGGGCTGTTAATTTGTGCATTTCATGGTGTCTGTCAGGGGGGCCAGGAGAGGAGGGTTACGGGGAAAAGGGAATGGAGCATGTCCCAGCCTCGGAAGCACCTGTCTGCATTGATGGCACAGAGCACTTCTTATTAGCGTGCAGGTCTCTAAATGCAGCCCTAGGATGACAGCCTGGCATTCCCGGCACCCACACAGTGTGACAGGCGCCGGCAGCCGGTCCCATTGTTTGCCCTTGATGAGCATGTCATTAATGGAAATGGAAGAAAGTGAGGGCCACATCAGTATTCAAATAGCCTCTATTCTTGCTGCCATTCATCTTGCCTGGCTGGGACAGGCGGCTGCAGATTTCCTTCTGCGACGCCACTTTCACATTTTTACAGATTTATCCCTTACGTGAAAAACCCTGTATGCACAGCTCAGTCTGACTGTCTCAGGGGCGCACATACCCCGGCCCCACTCAAACATACAGAATGCACTTTCTGGAGCTAGAAATACAGTCGCTCATTCGGGCTCTTTTTTCTTGCCCTCCGCTCTTGTGAATTACCTACCCTTAATTAGAGAATACTTTGTCCGCAGGCAATCCTGCTACCATTCTTTAAACTTGCCCTGCCTTTTGTAATCGTCTTTGTGTCAGTTTTCGTGATTGCACTGCCCTGCCTAGGGTGGCCCCTCTCCCACTGCAACACCTATTCCCTGGGTCAAGAACTGTATCCTGCATTGCAACCACTCTTCCTTTCCTAATTCCAACCCTCCCGTCTTTCGTTGTTTGTCTCTCCTAACCATTAATAAATTGGAACTTTACTTTTATTTAACAATCCACTAAACAGTGAGATGCCCAAGTCCAATTTTGTTCTGTCTAAAAGCACCTCCTCCTTTGATAAGCTTGGGGTTGATGTTTGATTGCTCCTGACTACCAGGTACTCCTATTAGAAGGCTGCTTTATTGGCAGGAACAGAGAATTAAGACAGACTTTCCATACATCTGTCTGTTGGCCTTCTCATCTAGAGGAAAGCGGCTTTAGGTTCGATGGACAACGTCCCCTATGCAAGGAACACCAAGCTCATTACAGAATAATATCCTAAGGACATTTTTATTCAGAGGCTTTTTTCTCCTCAGATGTTTCAAACCCCTGAACTCTTCCCCTCTGAATCTCAAGCTACAGTAACAGATGCAGAATCAGTGAATAGCTCTAGTAGGCAGAGACCCCACAATTTCTAGGGCTGTGACTTGAGAGCCTTTTCCAGTGGAGTATTCCAGCGATGCTGGAGATAATGCTATAATGCATACTCTTTTTTCCCTTATAGATGTACAGACACATATTCATAACTAGCATCCACCCGGGGCATTGCATAGGACTTACCACAGACAGAGGGGTAAATTGAGTATTTTCCAGTAACATACACCCCAATGTGCGATATCCTGTTTTGAGGGTTGTGAAGGACATAGGGTTTTGAATGCGGTGATTCAGGCACCTTGAAATGTGGGTGCTGTATTTGTGAAACTCCTTGGATGGAAATGGGAATTTTTAACCTGGAACTGGCCTGACATGCACCCTCTACTCAGCCCACAGGAGAAGTTGCACCAAAGATATTTCTGCGGGGAATATTTTTCACAGTCATGCAGTTAGGGTGGGATAGAAGAAGCACTTACCCTTATCAAATCTGGACAGGACTGTCAATTGTACATTACAGTCCTGTATCATACAGACAGTTATTCAAAGACGATAAACCTAAGCAATGTTTTCAGTTTGCAGTTGTTCCATCTGGGGGGAGTCCCCTGTGGAAACTTTTACCCCACTCAGAGACCACTGACCCTAACCTGCCTGCTTAGACGCCCCCCCCCCTCCCGATAGATTTTACAGATCTTTATAGGGACTGGTATCTTAACTGCCTCTTAGCCTGCCCAAAAGATCCAGGTATCTGCATGGAAGGAGTTAAGACTAACCTAAGTAAAGATTCATAAATTTCACTTATGTATTCATACAAAACATAGAGTTGGATGCAGACTAAATTTCCAAACAGCACAGTGGACTTTACCTTTCCCCCACGTAGCTCATAAGTTCCACCAAATCTTGCTGCTGGGTTATGGGGGCTCCTGGAGGAATAGCATGAGTGATGTCTTCAGAGAGGGAATCAGTGAAAATTGGAAATTTAGTCAATCAATATCATAAACCCTGGGAACCTAAGCACAAAGGAATCCATGACACTTTCTGTGGTCTGGAGCTATACAGGCCCAATACATCAGATATAGAACAGAAAGACATGTCTGCATTCTCAGCTAGCCCAGGTGAGCATGCAGTATCAACTTGCTCTTCTTCTATCACATTTTGCTGGTAATCTTTTAAAAAACCTACTATGTATGACCTGCTAGCTGCCCTACCTTTCCTCGTGCACTTCACAGTCATACTGCCTTTATCCAGACGTTATACGCCTCCATGGAACTTGAATCTTATTGGCTCATACAGATACATATAATATATAACAATTCCATCACCCAAATCAAACATCAGCCTGCTAGAAGCTTAATGAGAGCAGTAGAGGAGGAAAAGATATTGTGCTCCTGTTGAGGTCCCTCCAGGGCATCTGAAAGGCCACAGTGGGAAATGGGATGCTGGACAAGATGGACTATCCAGCAAGGCTTTCCATCTCTTTAAAGTGGCAACACTACAAACTCTCACAGATTCTCTGCCTGCAGCCTAAGCATTGCAAAGTACTTTCTACAACTTGGTTATTCTGGTTATGCATGTATCTACATGCTTGTCAGGATGCAACCAGCATATGGAGACCCCAGCAAGGGGCTTTCAAGGTACGTGAGACACAGGGATGAGTTGCCTTGGCCTTTCTCTGCAGAAACCTCCATGTTGGTCTACTATCCAGTACCCACCCTGCTTTGCTTTGAGATCTGCCATCCCTCGTTTTGCTGAGTAGGGAGAAGAAATTCATAGAGGTAATTCTGGCCAGCTGCTGCTACGTGAGTTACAAGGGTCTTGTTTTTATTCATTTTTCTGACACTGTATCTTCTGAACATCCTCACTAGCAAGAACACTCCTGTGATCACCCAGTAACGCTGGTGGGCAGCAGGACAGTGCTTCTCCCACCAAAGAGTAATTAATTTCTCAAATTCACTGCTGCGAGATGGAGCACTGCCCACTAGATTGGTTGGTTTTAAAAGACAATGAGACAAATTTATAGCAGATACTAGCCATGGGTGACTGAATGGAACCTTCAGAGGCAGTGACCACCTGTGTGGTGATGGAGAAACAATGGGGAGGCCTGAGCTGCCATGTCTTGCTTGTAGGTTGATTCTTGGGAGCGTCTGGCTGACCCAAACTAGATGGACCATTGATCTGAGCTGGTCCATCTGCTCTTAGCTGAGCAGCGAGAATTTTCCACGGCATGTACTGTACCCTTAGGAGTCCGCAACCATTCTTTGTCTCTCCCTGTACCAGTAATTTCACTTTGATGGTGTGCATCTCATCTAGTAGCAAATACCATAAAAAAGTGACAGCAGAAAAGGCCGGACCCCAGTGTTCCTTCATCCAGCTGGCCTCACTACCTCATGCAGTCCTTCTGAAGGGGAAAAATCTATTCCATCAGCCCTCCCATTCATTCATATTGTTTAAGGCTTGCCATGCACAATCTTTCATTCCCCCATTAATTAATGCTGAAAATAGATATAGCCAGAAAAAATGGCCAACGTAAGCAGTGCATTAATTTATTTTTAATAAATAGGGAATGCCTCGTCAGGGGAAAAAAGCAAAAGCTAGAAGTGTCTCTTCAAGCTCCGGTTCCTGTTCTAAAGCTGCCTGTGTGGTTGTGTTCTCCCTCCCCCCCCCCATCAACAGCCCCCACAATCAATTTATTATGACATTAAACAAAATATTGTGCCTGGGGGGAGGAAGTACTTTGGAGATGGCATTCAGGTTGAACAACCAAGAAGGCAGCGGGGGAAGGCAGAGAATCAGGACAAACACCAGTCTAATTGATTTTGTTTATAATATAAAATTGGCGAGAGCCAAAGAGCAGCAAAGTGCATTCACCTTTATTCTGAGCATTTGCAGCCTGTGCTAAATGGAAGGAGGAGAAAACCAGCTTCTCGGAAGAAGCAGGACATTACTGGGAAATAAAAATAATTAGTTGCAGAAACAAAACTGAGTGAATTGTGTAAAGTGTTTTGCCAGGTTTGCAGGGTTGGCTGTTCAATTGAGGCCCCACACTTCACATTATGCCCTCCTTACAAAAGCTGTTTTCCTTATTGAAGGGAAGGGGCAACCTAGCTTTTAATGTGGAATTTCATTTACATTTGGTGTTTTGTTCTTAAGCACCTAGGTTCCACTAAGAGCAAACAATATTAGTAAACTGCTCCAATTCACCTTCCACCCAGCAGAAAAACAACAAAAAGAACATAAAGGAGCAAATGTTATGAGGTAATCACCTAGCTCCCCTCAGAACACTAATGCAGACATGGGGGGGTGTTATTTGCAGGAGGAGAAATGGTGGGTGGGGGAGGGTACTTAACCCTCCCCCCTTAACCCTCTGCAAGTGCCTCGTACTCCCTGCTGAACTCCCCCCCTTCCTAACCTAGACAGAAGAATTGGCAGCTGAAGGTAAATCTAAAAAAAAAAAACCTTGCCCAAATTCTCCTGGTTTTCCATCCTATATAAATGGTGAGATCTGTCCTTCATTCCCTTTCATGTTCTAAGAGAGTTTCAGAAAGCATTAAAAATCTGCATAGGAGTTGTTCTCTTAAATTCCTGTGAAACAAATGTTCCTGGGTTGGATCCTAAGGCAGGCCTAGTCAACCTGTGGTCCTCCAGATGTTCATGGACTACAATTTCCATGAGCCCCTGCCAGCAAATGCTGACAGGGGCTCATGGGAATTGTAGTCCATGCGCATCTGGAGGACCACAGGTTGACTAGCCCTGTCCTAAGGGACTGTGGATTTGCTATACAATAGGATTTGCTATACAATGTGGCTGAACGGGTGGGAGAGATCTGAAAGAGATTAAAAAATTCCAGTGTACACAGATCAATTCAGATATATCATATATAAACCGGAGTTGTGATAGGCATGAATCCTGTTCATTGCCAGGTGTGTTCGTATTGAGTTACCACAAGAGGGAAGCCAAAAAGTATTTTACTAACTTCCAGTTTGATGTGAAATCTGAATGAGGGTACATTTTTACAAACCAAGGTTTGTCTCTTTCCTAGTAGCCATGATACGAACCAGAGTTTGCTCTGCCATAGTCTGGGTGCGCTGTGAGACTGTGACGGGGCAAGGGACACACATGCTTCACAATCAATCAAAATTGTACACCCTAACAAACAAACAAAAATTGGTTGGTTTGTCATTTGCAGCCTACTGCACAGTTCTGTATTCTGTGTTCAAAACCTAAGGGGTTCTGCATGGTTTCCACTGGAAAGCGCTTAATGCATTCTTTCTGACACTAAATTGGAATCAACTTCTAGATCTCTTGGATTATTCTTTATCAGCATAGTATCTATCCCTCTTCCCTTCTGGAGCAAGAAAAGTGAGAGACAAAACTGTTTCTATGACAGAATCACATTTCCCCCCCTATTTGCCAGGCCCATGAATGAAATGAAGATTCTATTACTTGAAGGCAATGAAAATATTGTTTATTTTTCCAGCAGCCATCACTTCTGTTGCCAAACAGCTCCAAAGCAGAACCTCTTGTTTAAATCTCGATCTGTTCTGTCAAAAAGGGAACATATGTTGAATACAGACATTATTTTTAATCTCATTTCAAAAGTCTTGAGAGAATGCTAAGATAAACAGCTGCAAAGCCAGGATATCATTATGACATGATAATGCAAAAAATGGGATCAGCTTTTATGTTCTAGGTTAGGACTGCAAAATGCACAGGTAAGAATTCACTGTATTCATGTGTTTAGGCAGAACCAGTTTTAATAAGACCTAGATGGTCATAAACTTAATAGCACCCACATGAGCCGGTGCCTGGACATGGGTCTTCCTTGCTGGGTGAGGGTATTTATAAGAAGATTTCATGGGTGTTTGTGCAGCTGGGCAACATCAGCCTCTCAAGAGTATGCGAGAATCTAAAGCAATTGAAAGGGTGCTGGGTGCGGTGTTGGGTTAACTTTTCTTCAATGACAACATCAACAATATCCAATTGGTGCCCATCATGCTTACTAATGGAACAGCATGCTCAGTTGTGAAGGAAGAATTGAATCTTCCCAGCAGCAAAATATTACTGTTCATGTTTTGGGCAAATATTACTGTTCTTTCCATACCATGATTCAAATCGGCTGATCAAACTGCAGGTGAAATGCCTAGGGCAGTGGTTCTAAACCTTCTTAATGCTATGACCCTTTAATACAGTTCCTCATGTTGTGGTGACCCCCAACCATAAAATTATCCATAAAATTATCCAAGTGTTCTTTCACAGAATTAAACCGAAACTGACCAATGGCGTGAAGATCCATTGTTCATGATTGTATATAAATTGGTTTTTTTCTGGGTTTTCTCAGTTCAGTTCTGCCCCTTGTCCCACCATGCCAATATCGCTCTTTTCCACTGCTCCAGACAGATGAACACTCTATCTCGATCTACCCCGCAAGGCTGTTGTGTGGATGGCGCCCCCTGGCCAAGCTGCTTGCCCTGCTGTAACCCCTGTGAAAGGGTTGTCCGACCCCCAAAGGGGTCCCAACCCCCAGATTGAGAACCACTGGCCTAGGGACTTTTTGAGAATCCATTTTCCCACTACACCATCAACCTTTGGCTGTATGTAAATTAGGTTACGACTAAAATACAACCTGGTAGTTACTAAGTCAGAAACGGTGCCTTGAATATTGCTCTAGTGTCCATGTGCATGCATTTCCAGCACGGAAATTAGTTAGGTAGCACATTTTTATTCTGCCTTTTCTCCCAAAATGCTCAAGGCAGTGCATACGGTTGCCCTTTCACCAGAGATCCAAATTCCCACTCAGAAATGGGAGTGGTTATGAAATCTGCAGAAGGGCAACAGCAGCACTTTAAACAAGAAATCCACTGAAGATAAATATCTGAAGATAAATATCTGGACAATATGCAAACATTAAAGTCAACCTATTTTTAATTGCAGTTGCCACTAGATATATGCCACCTTTTTATCTTTTCCCTCTCCCCATTCTGAATGAACAATGCAAAGATATTACTCAGTAGTGGGCAAAACATATTCTGGTTGCTGTCTGTTTGATGTACCAACTTGAAGTGTTAGAACATTTACTACTGCAGTAGAAGATTATTTAGGTTTTATGACAAGGAGTTAGGGTCAAGATGAAAACTTTTTGAGATTTACATTTTTATCCTACGCTGACCTTTTAGCTTCATTCCTTAATTGAGCAAGGCATGCTAAAGAAAGTGATTATTATGAGGCGACCACATCCCCCGGGTATTATGAGGTACCAGGCACAGTTAAACTATCTCAAGACAACCATGTTCTCTAGAGTTGCTTTATTGCTATTATAAAAAATCTTTATATGGTGAAAAATTTGTATTTTTATGCTAGAAGAAGATGAAGATGACAGTTTAGACCGCTGAAAGGTAGTTTCAGTTTGAGCTTTGTGCCCACAGAGATTGTAAAACATCTAAGACTGAGGGGGCCACTTGATTGGCTTCTGAGGATTCTAAAGGGGTAGATTAATCTCTGTGAAATTCATAGTTGGAACATTCTGCCATTAACTGGCACTTTCCAGTTATCAAGTTACTTTATGAAACTGAAAAAGTCCTATTACACTTGTTAAATAGGCAACTTTGGGGGTGTGGCTCTCATGAAATCATCCCTCCTCCAGAGGGTTAGATACTCTTCACTGTGCCTTGTGGTTGTTAAAGCCACAAAGCAGCATAGTTGTCAGAGAACCAATTTAACTAGACTCATAAAAATGCTTTTTTTCGGGTTGGATGGTTGGTGGCACCCAGAGTTCTCATTGTATTTAGAGCTATCATTTGAGGCACTTTTAAGCGTTTTCAGAGAGTGCAATCATTCAACCATTTTTCCGAGTTCCGCCATGGGATGATAAGCTACCTCTACTTAAGTGGATGTTTAACAGGTAGGTCAATAGCTACAAAAATAATGACAGAAATTATACATGGATTCAAGATATTTTAAAAATATACACAATCTTTTTAATACGCACATTCCAGTTAGATGAAAATTTTTTACATTGACAGTTTTTGGTCACAATTTCAGTGTCAACAACTTTGCGGCTTTAGTAACCACTACGGACACAAGACTGGCTTCTGTCAGAATCCATGGCCATATTGCACATCAACTTAGATTAGAGTGGAGGAAAGAGCTGTTACAAGAGGAGCTCAAGTACTCTTAAAAAGTTTCCCTTATTCCTTACTGTTCCCTTCTCACAACCCAAACATCATTTCTCTAGGCCTTTTAAGAACATGTAATATGCCCCCACAAACCCATACAATTTCAATGCATTCATAGAATTTCATAAGGGAAATAATTAAAGAAACATATTCTAGAAACATACACCAGGGGCCCCAATCTAAATTGCTGGGATTGTAATTAGCAAGTAATTTGGGAAGTGCTGCTTTTGTAACTACTCTTCAAGCTTTTGAATTTTGCTTCAATAAAGAGACTGAAACAGATGAATATGATATATTTCTGTAAATAATCTTTCCAGTAAAGATTTCTCTTCTAAACCTCAAAGTGCTGTGAGTCTGGATCTGTGCCTCATCCACAAAGGTAACTAATAACTGCACACTTTCAAAATGCTGACCATTTCTGCATATAGGGGTAAAATGTGAGTGGCTTCCTGCTTGCAAATGTGATTTGGTAAATCTCATGTTTCTCCTCATGGGGAAACCCCTCCCACGTTTTCCCTCTACCCTATCACGGCTTTTTGCTTCCTGATGAGGCTGCAAGGGAAAACAAACCAAACTTCTCCCTCTGCTCCTTGGCTTGTCAATCACAACAAGCCACCAATCACAGCACAGCAGTTCTCTTGTGGGCTGAAACTTTCCTCCCCAGCCCAGAAATTAATTTTTATTTTTAAAAGGGCACTTCTGTGTTGCTAGGTGGTAATGCCACAACATAGATACATCTTTAATAAAATCAATACTGTTTCTTTGGAGAAACACCATAACAATACAGCATTCTCACCTTTTTTAAAAATTCTAGTATTCTTTTACAGTTTATATCTGTCTGGGTGGATTTCTGGGGCACTGAACATTGCCCCTGGAGCCAAAAAAGACAATTTGTGCTAATGTCCTGTACGTAGACAAATCCTTTGTATTCTTTTAATTTTTTCTTACTGAGAACACAGGATGCCTTGCCCCCACTGAGGCTTCACAGCACTAAGCCCATCAGCTATCCAAAATCTTTACACAGCCTACCCAGGTATTTATTAATACTCAGTTCAGAAGAAAAATCTGGAAACCCTTAAGAAGACAACTCAACCTTATTTTAATTTACGGATTAGAAGGGAAGCCCCAGTATCCAGGCTGATCAGTAGATTAGTAACCCAACCAGTATTCACAAAACATACATTTATTCATTTAGAAAATGTGTATTCTTCCTCTTCAGACCAGCCCAAGGTGCCTTAAAACAATAAAACAAAACCAAGCATACAATAAAGTCAATGACAATAAAAACCTAATAAAACCATCCAAGCCAATAATAATAACAACAACAACAATAATAAAAACAATAGTAAAATGTGTCAGCAAAATAACTACTAAATGTAAATCAAGGAATAAAAGCTCATAAAACAATAGAGTGGTCTAAAATTATGTTAACTAGATAGTCCTCAGGCTAGGCAAACAGTTGTAAAAGATTGAACCCCTGAGTTAAAACCCTGGGTAAATGTAAATGCTTTGAAAAGCACTTAAAGGAAAATAGTCTGTCAAAAGCCATTTCAAAAGCAAGGAGACACCACCAAAAAAGCCCTCCACATTGGTTTCATCACCTTTTCCAGGCACCTGTTCTGGATTTCTACAGGAAACACCCCCTCCCCCCATTCAGCTATCAGGAAGTGTCATCTGTATATTGGTGGACCATATTTCCAATTTCCTGAACAATTTCCCCCAGCAATTTAAGGTAGATGTTAAATAGCAAGGAGGACAACATACTGCACTTCTATAAGATCTTGAGATTTAGTTGACTCAATCATGCCACTAGTCACAGTGGATGCAGGGTATTTTATTTGCAAATGGCAACACAAAACAGTCATAGTGGGTCTGCAAGATTTTCAGATTGACCTCTTCAGGGCCCTGAGATAGGAACTCCCTGACAACCCAGAAAAGCTCTGCTGAATAATAATGCACGGATACAAGTTGAGCTAATTGACCCAGGGCATTTCCACACATCAGTAAAAATAGTGTTAGGCCAGCTGAATGAGAAAGTGCTGGATTTTATTGCACTTCCCAGCCCCTCCTCACCTTTTTGCTGTCTTGCCTTTGTTTGCCACTTTTTAGTGCGTCTCACCCTCCACATCTGCTGCTGGAAATGGCTGAAGAGAGCAACACACCTTATACACGACTCACTTCCACCTGTCAATCAATTCAGGCAACCAATCCCCTTTCTCCATATTTTGACGCAGTTTAAAGCTCCTGCAATGCCCACTATTTTTTTTTAATTCATACTTCTGTGTTGCAATGCCTATGCATAGGATCATAGACGCATAGTGCTTTTTTAACGCCACCCCTAATGGGATCACAAGTCCTTTAATAATTGAAAAATTAATATTGTTCCTGATTTTTTTGGGGGGGGAGAAAACCTCTGAGAGGCATACTTTGTGTTACAACTTTGAAAAAAATATTATTTTATTTCTGGCATCGCCTACATGCGTGTCCGCCTATTCATTGCTCCAGGCACGTTGTCATATTTAAAAAGAAATTCACAGCCCTGGGAACAAGGGAGAGATAGGTGGATGCGAGGACGGGACGAAGCAGGTGACTTTAGTGCATTTGAGCCTCCATAGCTTCCTTCTGCTGGTTGGCTGCTGGTTGCTGTCCAGTAGCTAGCGCTTTTTAGGTTGGTGAATCCACTTTATGCGATTCCCCAATTTGTGCTTTAAAATTAAGGATATAGCAAGCTGTCAGCTGACCAGACACTGGATGTGGGCGATGTCATGCAGCCGGAATATAATGCCTACATTAGGTAAGCATTTCACTATTTTTATCGTGTGCAGAAAAGCCCTCAATATTGCAATCTCATCCATGTTTTGTCAAATTTATTTGAGTTTTACTCCATTGCACTGTGAGCAACCATATCCCAAGCTCTTCAGTAAACTAAGGGATTTTCTAGGCTTCACAGGAGGGAAGGGGACATCTAAACATGTCAGTTCCCTGGACAAACCAAACTATAATAAGAACCTTTATGATAGAAGTGTCCAGAAAATCTCAAAGAGCCATCAGGAAACCCCCCTGAACCACCAGTCTCCTGAGGCAGACCATTCTAACTGGTGCCCCAATCTGGGGGAAGCTCCAAGTTTCCATAGGCCTAAATCTTACCAGGTAATGGTTGGTCCAATACAAAAGCATGTGCCACATTTTATACATTAAGCTACGCACTTAGAGGGGTTTCTGAGCACTGGAAAATTGTAATGCATGAAAAAGTCCTAAGCTGCTGTTCTCTCTATAATCACTGCTCGATCTATTGGAGCAATGTTTGATTTACCTCTTAACGTAAAAAGAGTAATTGCTAAACTGTACACATTACTTTTTCCAAAGATTCCAATTTACAGTATTTCTTAAATATTAATCAGAATGGCTTGAAACTGATTCAGAGGTTGAGGACTATACATTCTTGTCTTAGCATAAGGAGCATGAAGAATGGAAAAATGGTATTTTTCTATTTGCCAAAAGGCAATGAAGTCAACTACCATGTTTACAGTATTCTAATTCTTCTAATAACTAACTTGTATTTAACCTATTAACATAATGCAAAAAGTTGCCCTTGAATAATTATGTATTTAAAAGCATAGGTAGTGTCTCGTCATTACTAGTAGCAGTAATATATAAATTGCACCACCATCTTACACTGTAATGATATCTTCTGGATGTTACACAGTCAATTTTTAAATGCCCCTTGATCCCTACATGTCACCCACCCACCCCCAGGAGGCTGGGCTCAGGAGTCCTATCCAGGATGGGACAGAATATTATAGCTTGGTTTGTGCACTAGCATCCTTAATATTTCCTTCCTTTCAGAAGCAAATAGAGCATACCCTTATCTGAATGCTAATTTCCTAGTTAAAATCCTCCCTTGCTGACAAGGGACTGAAAGAGTTTTAAATCACAGATGTAGAGTATCAAATGCAATAATGCTCTTGCAATAGTGCATTGAAGCCTCAATTAATTAACCCTTGGGCTAAGTAGGCAGGTACACGGTGGTGGCCACAGGCGGTGGATGGATGAGATTTAAATGTGTATCTCATTTCCCCAGCACGGAACATGCCGTTTGGTTCAGAAAAGAGTCATTTTGCACACTCGCCTCATTTACTCTCCGCTTTAATCCCTTTAATTCCACCTGAGATCCGAGCAAGAAAGGAGGAGGAAGGCGAGGTGTAAAGGCTGCCAAGCTGGCCTTTGTTTACATACTTTTTCCCTTGGGGACCCCCTACTACAGAGATGTGGCTTCTGGCCTTTTCATTGGGCTGTAAGGCTTCAAAGCAGCTATCATATGGAAATAGTTAAACAGAGATTATGGGAGGGACACTTCACAGCAATCCACCCTTTTAGCAGAGGCAAAAGATGGGGCAGGCGGGGGTTGAGAGAAAAGAATGTGGGTTGTAGAGGGGCTTGATAGAAGGAAGAAAAAAAATTATTGGGTCTCTAAACAGCAGGAACTGAATCTTAATACACAGCTGCTGCTTTCCTTTCACTTGTCTGTCCTACAAACCCTTATTTACAAAATAAAAACAATATTTAAGAGTTCTACAAGTAACTTATATGTAAATATAAATAACTTCCTTGGCACTAGCCCACTTAAAACTGATGGAGCCCCTCCAGCATAAACCAGTCGAAATGGCAAACTAAGTGCAAAATTATTTACATTGGAGCCTGATTTAATGGCCCCGGATGCGCACTTAGGGCTGAATCCCATCCCTTGCTTGCATGAATGGCAAACACATCTACAGGTACAAGGAGTGTTCCATTTTTGAAGATTCCCCCTTCCAGCTGCAGCTCCTTGTACCATTCCCAAACATCCCCTGACACTGATACTCAAGAGACCCTTGAGAAACTAAAGCTGCAATTGTTTGGATCCTACCCATGGTTCTCTATGCACAGAAAGTTTCTCTGTTCTAAGAGCTAGAAAATGATTCATGAATGTAATACTGAATCTCTGTGTGCATGTGCTAAACATACATTATTTTACAGCAGTGGTTCTCAACCTGGGGGTCGGGCCCCCTTTGGGGGTCGAACGGCCCTTTCACAGGGGTCGTGACAGGACAAGCAGCCTGGTGTGGGGAGTGCCATCCACACAACAGCCTTGCGGGGTAGATCGAGAGAGAGTGTTAGTCTGTCTGGGGCAGCGGAAAAGATTGGCATGGTGAGACAAGAGGCAGAACTGAACTGAGACCCACCCCCCAAAAAAACCCCAAATTTTATACAATCATGAGCAATGGATCTTCATGCCATTGGTTGGTTTTGGTGAAAGAGCACTTGCATAATTTTATGGTTGGGGTCACCACAACATGAGGAACTATATTAAAGGATCATGGCATTAGGAAGGTTGAGAACCACTGTTTTACGAGTTTCTTGCAATTTGTGTGGAAATCAAACAATATACACCCTGTAGCAGACAGCTAGCTTGCATTCCTATATTTGATTTCCCCAGTACTGATAATTGTTTCCAATAACATTTCCAATAATCATCAAACATTGTGGTCAGCCATAATGAGTCTTGAGTCAAGGGCAAGTCAGGGGCAAGTGAAGGTGTCATACAGATGGCTGGAATAGTTGTATTCCAAAATTGGAATCTTCTTTCTCCATTTGCTCACTGTGACCGTTTATGCACTGGAGGTTTCTTGCCGTTGTAGTCATGGCAGGTTGCCGTTGGAGTTGTAGTCATGGCAGGTTGCTCCACCTCTTCCTGCACCCACACAGGGGAGCATTTGGCCTGCTACACCTCATCCACCCCCGATTTGTGTTGCTGCATGGGAGCTGGGGCAGTGAAGTTCCCAGTGCGTAAACGGTGGATTTTCTGGAACAACTGCATAATCTTACTATTTTTGGTAGCATTTTATAGCCAACATTATATAAGATTGTAGTTTAATTGGAATATGACTATATTGCCCTGAACGATGGAGTTGAGCTGTAGAAAGGGAAGCTCTGCCTGTCTTCTGACCAAGACACAGCCTGGTGAATGATAGGGGAGCAATGCAATGTTCCCTCTAATTTCTCTCCTTACTGAGCAGAGCAGAATATAACTGCTGTAATGTTAAAATGCACAGTGGACAGTGCAAGACCATGTGTGGCTCCAGATTGCTGCTGAGTGGGCTTTCTCTGCTTAGGAGTGGTTGTTCATGCATAGATCTTAGTGGGAGCACTAGACCAATGGGCACGGGCCTGTTAAACCACTCACACCTGCCAAAGGGGGACAGAACAGTTTAGTTTCACAAGGCAGAATATGGGCCAGACATTTTAAAAGAAACATATTTTGGATTGGACGGTAGAACTCAGTTAGGTTGCTTAATTTATGGGTGGTATTTATAAGGCCTATGGGCTTGATTTGCAACCATACAATACATACGTAAGTAAACAGAGTATTATCAATAAAGATTGTTCTGAATTTTCCATTATCCAAGACAGGAGATGCAGATGATGTTATATCTTTTACATTTCATCTTCCTGTATTTAAAAATCAAACTCATTTAAAAGACCATTTTCTGCTCTGTCTGTTTGTAGGTAAGATGTGTTTGAGTCTTAAAGGTGCCACAGGACTCAAAGTTCGCAATCCGTTAAGTTTGATTAACGCAACTCCTTTTTCTTTCAACGAGGCTTAATCATAACTTACCTTAGCAGAATCACAGCTAACAGAAATAATGTCCAGTGGTAAATTTGCATGTGTCAGACATGTAGCAATAAGGATTAGTATCCCAAAGTGCCAGTTCCCCTTTTGCGTTAACTCTCTTATTAACCTGTACTTACAGCAACCTTTGCAATTCAACAAGCAGAGGGAACAGGAGGGGCAAATGAGCTCTCGCAGGAAACAGGTAATGCAAATGGGGCATCACTCCTGAGCTTCCCACCCGGCTCCTGAGCCAATGAAAACATTTCTGCAGGGCCTGCATAAGGGATCTCCTCCACCAGGTGTTTGGTTGAGGTCGACCACAATTAAATAACAGCTACCAGGCCCCGACCCTTCCTCCCTGAACCCATGTGACAGATCGGACCAACCAAGGGCCTGTTAGATAGTTCATTATGCTGGATGTTATTTCTCTCTTTATTGTTGTTATTACTGTTACCTTTCATTCATTATAGCCAGTGATTTTGATGGATTGTTCTGTTCTACGTGAACTGCCCTGAGCCTTATGGGAGGGTGGTATACAAATGCAACAAATAAATAAGATGAAAGGCAGGATAAAAACACTTTTAAAAATTAATAAAACGGCAAAAAGCACACACATTACACATCAAAGCCCAGCATAACTGGGCAACTACAAAGGCCCACCATGGACCACATAGCCATGCAGTGACACTGCTGCCCCCTCTCTGCACTATGAAGCAGACTGGATAGGATTTGCCCAAGAGGATTGTCCTCTCTTTCTGTTTCTGGCTACCCTCTTCTTTCAGGCACAGAGCTTCCAGGGTGCGCGTGGCCCCTCAGTTTGTGTGTCACCGTATAGCTCCTCCTCCTCTTACCTCTATCTGAGTAGAGTAAACAGGTGTTTTCCTGCACCCAGGTGAGCAAGCAAGAGTCTCTGGTGGCTTGGAAATTCTTACCTCTCCTTCTGGGACTGCCATCCAGGGCTGCTGCCCACTGGCTGACAAATAAATAAATGGCTACGTAAGTCAGCAGCAGAGGTGGCACATAAGGAAACAGTAGCAGGGCCCAGCCACTGTTCATTTGCCTGCCCAATCGCTTTTTGCCCTCAAGGCAGCAGCTGCCAACCCCTTTAGGGGGCATGCCCACATTCTCACAGTTAGCCAACGGAGGGTGAGCAGGCAACTAAGTGACACCTTCTGCTCTGAGCAGCAATCCCTACACGGCCATCAGGAGGAAGGGTGTCTAACAGCATCTTGCTAACATTCCTCCCAAACCAGGAGCCATCCCTATTACCACCCCAAGGACTAAATGCATAAACTCTTTCTGGAGCCCAAACCCACAAAGCATCCGTATGCGTGCTTTCCCTCTTTTCATTACCGGTTTAATGCCTGAATCTACTCTGTGTGTCTGAGGCACCTAATTTTGCTTCCCATTATATTTGATTGTTTGTTACTAAAAATGGACATACACAAAAACAATATAGCTAAGAATGTGTGTGTATGTGTGTGTGTAAGAAAACAGTGAGAAACTGAAGACACGGATTGATTTCTTGTTTCCAAAATGGAAAGAACAATCGTAAGTACTAGTATTTCTTGGAAAACTTCATGTCCTTTAGTTGTGGCTAATTCTTCCTTTGTAAAAGACTTGCTTTTCAAAAATATTCCAGACTGAAGGGTCAATGGGCAAGCATAACTGCAAAGTCCATAAACATACATCATGAAATGCTTCACGGGGGGGGGGGGGGAGGGCAGGTCTCCACCTATTGTTTCCACCTAATCATATGACACAGAAACAATATCCTACTTGTTTCCTCAACATATAAAGCAAAAGCTTGAATTTTGCTAGAGGAATCACCTTATAAACAGTTCCTAATAATTACATCAATGATTTCTAATAAGGAAAATGCATTAAAGAATATCACAATCTCCAGAGGAAAACCTGAGTGCACAAATACTGGGATCAAAAATTGGTCAGATGTCCCAGTAGGAATTCTTCATATCTGCCCCAAGGTATAATGATACTGTGGAGCTTGTAAGAAAACTACTATTAGCTGTTATTGTCCCATGATGCTGAGTGGGTGTCTTTATGGTAAAAGTATTTGCATTAAAAAAAATGGTGAAAACCGGTTCAGTGTTACATTTGAAGTAACTGTGATGACTGTGTTTTAACACTAGCTCCTTGGTGTCACTCAAACAAATAAAATCTCCTGGGTTGAGAAGATGCTATAACTCAGCAACCAGTCACTACATTTCCTGGCTAGTTCTCTCAGGTAATCTGGAAAAATAGATGACTGCAGTTGCCAGCAGCTCTTTGAGCTCCCATCCTTCAAAGAAGGGAGAAGCTGAATTTGGCCTCCATCCTGAGGTGGAGAATCCCAGACCCATTCCTAGGAAACTGAAAGGGTTCTGTATTCACAGTAGCTGGATGGTCATGAGAGAGGATGTTCTCATAGACCTCTGAAAAACCTCGTATTCAGATTTTTAAAAATGCTGGTCTATGACATTTCTGCACAAAACCTAGCTATATATGAGGCCATTCACACCAGCTGTGATTACTGCTGCTATGTATATGGTTCCTTAGCAGGGTCTCATGCAGTAGGGCATATGAAAACGCGAATAGCTTTTTAAAAAACCCGTCCCTTCTTAATTTGCAGCTTCCCACATGTTTTCAGCGCCGTAGATGCTGTGCTGCATTATGTCATCCTTAACTCCGCATACACTGGAATAATCTCATCATATAGGCAAAACCCTCCCTCTTTCTCTTTCCGTCTGTTTTCCTCCCTGAAAAACCTCTGAATCCTGACAAATCCGTCTCTTCTCCTGTTTGCTGAAGCTTGCCTCCTCATGCCAGACAAATGCCAGCGTCAACGAATGGAAATTAACACAGAGAGTGGAAAGAAGAAAGGAAGGATTATTTGAGAACGAGGAGAGGAGGGGGCCGCTGTTTGTTTCTCACACACTTCTGGATCTGCCAGAGGCTGGTGGGTCTCCCCCCTCCTTGGCGTGGCCCACGCTCCACTGTGTAACTCTCCAGCTCATTTCTCTCCATGCGATTTACCATCTGTGAGCTCGTCTTTAACCTAATAAAAATCATCTAGCTTTTGACTAACAAGAAAAGGAAACAGTGTTCATTGTGGGGTTTGGGGAAAATGGCTTCGCTAATCTGCTGGATGAAAATGGAGTGATTTATAGGCGGATTTAACTGGAGGCTATGATTAGGGGGCTGGTAGTAAGTGCATTAGATGTCTAAGTGTGGCAATAGAGTAAATAGGCGTTTTATTTATCGCAGTGCCAGGGGCCTCTTAGCGGAAGAGCGCTTCTCCAAATTGAAATATAGCAGAGTTTACACTCCTGATTAGGGCTTCAAGTGCACAGCCCAAGGCTATCAGCAAGCAGAATCAACGTTCGCTGACACCTAATTGTCACT
This sequence comes from Paroedura picta, assembly GCF_049243985.1. Classification (NCBI taxonomy): domain Eukaryota; kingdom Metazoa; phylum Chordata; class Lepidosauria; order Squamata; family Gekkonidae; genus Paroedura; species Paroedura picta. The sequence continues at coordinate 32,985,329 of NC_135375.1, forward strand.
GGATTAATGTGCAAACAGGGACAGCAAAACAGCCACAACAAATAACCCAGTGTCAGAGCTGTTGGTGGCACTGTCCACTAAATGACTGGGGGCCAAATTGAAGCTTATAGCTCAAAATCCGCCAAGATCAATGCATCAGCTGAACTGGAAATATGGCGCCCGTGGTATATGCTTGCTAGAGATTTGCATACTGCACACACATGCTGGACTGAGAAATTGTGGCCCCCTCACCAAGTGTAAACTGTTTAAATGTTCTAAAATCAATTTTAACTGTCTTAAGCAAAAGAGCAATGCATCTCTCAAGATAAAGAATTTTTTAATTGGCCTAAGAGTTTTCACACCTTCTTGGCAAAATCTCAACAGACATTGCGAGAATGTGTGGAGGCCGTTCAGAACATGAGCCGGGGCTGACCTGACAGCAAAACTAGTGGGAGAAGTTACTTGGGGCGACATCGTTATCAGGGGTCAGCAAACTTGTGTGCAATCTGAGATGTGCAATCCAGAATCTCTTGTAACATTGCCAGGCAGGCCTTCTACACCCTTTCCTAGATCATTGTTTAGCATAAAAACCTTGGACATGTAAAAAACACCGATTCATGTGGATATGACAGAATATAACCTTATTATAATTCAGTACATTCTGTGTGCCTGTGTAGATAATGTACATGTTTAGAAGTAATAGTATACTGCACAATACAACACATATATCTCTGAGCAGGCAGATCTACAATCGTATGCAAATAAGAACCTTTAACTCTCTGCAAATGCATAACATAAATAAATGTCTATCACTACTAGAACATGGATAGTAATGTGTGCGTAAACTTATATTTAGGATATCATTCAATTTATTTTTCTGCTTTATGCTTCACAATTCAAAGCTATTAAAATAGATTTATGTGCAGGGAACGCCTTTTACTCTAGGATCTTGCAACTTCCCTTTGCTCCTTGCTATAAAATTTTATCACCCTATTTGTGAATCAAATCATTCTTACAACAACAGATACAATCTGGGGCACCACCTGTCCAGCTTTGGACCAGTGCAAGCCATTTGGACAGCCAAGTGCTAACCTTTCCTTTGTAGACGTTGGCTGGCTATTTGTTTGTTCCAAGATATTTCTGAACATTTCTAAGAAACACTTCCGATTCAGGGAGTGGGAGGTGGGAGACAAGAAGAATATCTTATTCCTTCCAACTCCATTTTCTGTTAAATGGAGGAGATTGGTGTGCATCTCACGGAACAAACAGGACGATAATAGCATGTTCTAAAACAAATGAAGGAATAGGTTACCTGCCAAGGAACTCATACTTCCCATCATTTGTCTTTTATAATTAGCCATTTAGGGAGAAAAAGTCACAAATATATGATTTACATCTCTAAATGTATTTCTAAAGTTCTTAAGTTTTATTGAGCATGAAAGTTGGTCTTTCCCTGTGGTAAGAACTCAAGAAGCTATAGAGCTGGCTAGTAGCTCAATGGTGCAAAGTCTTATGATTTACTCCTGACATTTGCAATTTTTTGCAGTAAAATATTACTTTTCTTTATTTCAGGCCTTTTAGTTGAAAACCTCATAATTCCCTTTAAGCTCCATTTGATTGTCAATTGTACAACTCTCTCCAAAGCTTCAGGTTTATGATTTTTTTCATACACATATGATTTCCTTTTCTATAAGGCACCTCAGCACAGATTCTATTTCTTTCTCAAGCATTTCCGAACCTTTTCTTTCTTAGGATCTATTACTTCTGCGGTGTCAGTATTGGAGCATGGCAGAAAATAATAAAAATAATTAAAAAAAAACATTTGTGTCCTGCTCCCTGCAGTCTTGTGGGGATACTGGACCCTGGGGGCTGGCTGACGAGTGGGAGTTGGAGCTATGAGGCTTGCACCCCATAGACCAACTAATCCGGAAAGGCAGCCTGCCCAGAACGCCACTTAAGTAGGCTGGATGGCGATTTCACACAGTTGCACTGCCAGCAGGTTCTGGAACTCCCGAGCCTGAGCTTTGGCCAGGATCCTGTGAAGAAGTAGTACTCTGAGCACTGCTCAAGATCCATAGTGGGGTTTTGCACAACCAGTTTGGAACTTTGCCTCCTTTGTGCTATCTCATTTTGCCAGCACCACTGGAGGGGGCGTAAGTCCTGGGGCAACAATGGTCCTGGGTTCATGTTCTGCTTAGCAGAGCCCTAGTGGCTATCTCAGGGGCTGGTGCTAAGGTCTTCTTAGGCTCCAGCAGGGTGACTTATGGCATGGCTGGAACATTGTCAGCAGCATCTCTGTAGGGCAGGACCACACACACACACACACACAGACTCAATCCCCCTGGTCTCCCTTGGCCTCAAGCCTTGTCTCCTTGGACTCTTCCCTTGAGAACTCCAAATCCAAGTCACTGGACTGGTCACAGGGGTCATAGCAATTTGTCTAGCCTTTCTCTTCAGAAAGGCCTGGAGATGGGATGTGTGTACGTATGTATGCATCCAATAGCATGCAGACGTATGTATGCAGTTCCAATAGCATGGAGACAGTCCACGTATTATCATGAAAAGCACCATCCTAAGCAGAGTTACACTTTCTAAGCATGTGGACTTTGATGGAACAAGAAGGGCAAAACTCTGCTTAGGATGGCACTGGAAATCCCTTCCCATGTTAGAAAACAGAAACATGCTTATCCCCTCCCCCATTATGTGCATCTTATAATATACAATATGATATTGACTTTCACATACATACCTGCATGAGCAGTTACATGGTCTCATATCATTATTTCTCCTTCAAAACTAGAGTAATTGATTCTCTAGGGTAGTTTATTATGCATGTGATCTAATTAATATCCTAAATTATTGGAGGTATGTGATGGATGGGAAGGAAAGAGAAAGACAATGAAATTCTAGTCAGAGTTATTCTAATCTAAGGCCATTGAAACTGATAGGCTTATAGTGCAATATATAGTACAACAAAGGGGGTTGTTGTATCATTAAACCATCTCACCCAGGTTCCCAAGCTTAGCTCAGCTCCTTCCAAGTTTTGCCTTGTACCCATATGTTTCTATCTTAATTCCACACTGATTTGCTAGATTTCATGCTAGGTTTTCACCTAATCTACCACCTTCTGCCTTTTGGCATACTGCAGCTCTGTACTGGTATCGTGTTCCAAAATATCCCATCTGATTTGGAAAATCCATCATCTGAGAGAGAACTAGAATCATCAAAATCCTTTCATCCTAGAGGCCAGAGGAACCCCTCATAACCACATACAAGACTGCCCAAGATCACTCTTGGACCACAAGGAATGAAGAAGAAGAAGAAGAAGAAGAAGAAGAAGAAGAAGAAGAAGAAGAAGAAGAAGAAGAAGAAGAAGAAGAAGAGGTGGTTCTTAGATGCCACTTTTCTCTAACCAAAGGAGTCTCAAAGAGGCTTACATTCACCTTCCCTTTCCTCTCCCCACAACTGACACCCTGTGAGGTAGGTGAGGCTGAGAGAGCCCTGATATTCCTGCTCAGTCTGAACAGCTTTATCAGTGCTGTGGTGAGCCCAAGGTCACCCAGCTGTCTGCATGATGGGGAACGCAGAATCAAAGCCGACTCGCCAGATTAGAAGTCCACACTCCTAACCTCTCACCAACCTGATAGGCCCCAAAGAAGCCTACTCTAGAAGGCAGAGCTCTCGTTTTTACAATAAAGGGATGCTGCTCTTAGCAGCGCTTTCAAGGAAAGTCCCTGTATATAAGTCTGACAAGGACAGGCTCTAGCAGTGCTCCATGAAGGGATAAAGTTGTACAGCCAACAATAAAGTTTTCCACTTGTAGCCATGGACTTTGCTGCTGCAGCATGTCTCCGCTCTAATAAGCTCCCTGGACAGCTCCTTCCTTGCTGCTTCTGCAGCCCTGCTTTAGACGGGATCCTACTCCTTGACCTGACGGACAGTTCCCCTGTCTCAGTGAGCAATAGAATTCTGAGTCTCATAGTTCCAGTAATGGCAGGAACAGGTCTAATGATTACGACTCCTACAGCAAATATTTTTATTAAAAAATTAAATCATCCATCTTAAACAAAGAGAATTTATTTCCAATTTGCTTTTAAGCATATAGAACATGATCATTATTTTTTTTATAATCCAGTAGACAGTATTCTCCTTCCCCAGTGAACCTAAAGGTAAAGGTATCCCCTGTGCAAGCACCTGGTCATGTCTGACCTTTGGGGTGACGCCCTCTAGCGTTTTCTTGGCAGACTCAATACCCCATCTGTATTATGAAGATAAGCTACCTTGCAGAGCAATCCTAAAAATTGCTTATGGATGCAAAACCTTCTAAGACTATAAGGAAGCTATATATGTATGTGTGTATGCTGAGTGTTACATTATCAAGCACACTCCAGTTTTGTAGGGTCACTGGTTTGCCAGTGCCTTCCCCAGTCATTACCATTTACCCCCCAGCAAGCTGGGTACTCATTTTACCAACCTCGGAAGGATGGAAGGCTGAGTCAACCTTGAGCCGGCTGCTGGGACTGAACTCCCAGCCTCATGGGCAAAGCTTTCAGACGGCTGCCTTACCACTCTGCGCCACAAGAGGCACAAGAGGCTCCACCAGTGAACCTAGGTAGAATCAAAAGTGAACATTCTGACTCTACTGGTTGCCAACTACACCGAAGAAAAGCATTAAACATACTTGAATGAAAGGCTGTCTCTGTCCCTCTGAACTGGCTCTCTATAGCTAATGCCTAAATATAAAACCAAGCTGAAGTACCATGGGATTGTGCAATATAACTTTTATTAGGCAATAGGTAAAGGCAGATGGGATATCCACCCTGAAAGTATACTAAGTATGGCATTTTTAAGTACAAATATATTGATGTTTGATCTTGTGTGTTTTGGTACATCAGTGTGCCAAAAGGATTTTGTGAAAATGATTTAACAGTCTCTTGAGGAAGCAAGGAAATAGTCTATACAAATTAGGATATGGTTACAACCCAAAAGAAACCTGTTTTCAATCTTCCAGGAAGCTGTGTTCTCTTTCACAGTGTCTAATAATTCAAGGTGACCCTACAAAACTGGAGTGTGCTTGATAATGTAACACTCAGCATACACACATACATATATAGCTTCCTTATAGTCTTAGAAGGTTTTGCATCCATAAGCAATCTTTAGGATTGCTCTGCAAGGTAGCTTATCTTCATAATACAGATGGGGCATTGAAGTTGAGAGAGACAGTGGCTGACCTGAATCTATCACCTGAGTTTATTATTTGATGTTAAGTATAGATTTTCTAATTCATAACTTCATGAAGTAAATAGGCTTTATTTGCTTACTATTATATAGCCTGCCTTTCTCACCAAGTCTCAAGGTAGACTTCAGAGTGCTGTGCATGATCCTAATCAACTTCTATTAAGAGCTTGCACTGATGATTTCTACATTGAAGCCAAAGTTTCCTCTTTGACTTGGGACCCTTCAGAGCGATGCTGTTAACATGCATCAAGGAAAGAGGTATTGTAGTACCTGCAAACTAGAAAGCAGCTCTCCCGAACAGCTCTCCCAATGTTTACTTATTTCAGTGATTATGGGTCAATTTTTGCTCAAAGCAAAGGTAGCTGCTGAAGTTTTGAACACATCTGTTAGGACTCTAATTCATTTGCTGCCAGAAAATCAGAGTATGTGGTATGCAACTAGGAAGTCCCAGGTTCATTTTACTAACAATATGCTTGATGAATCCAATGTATTTTTAATCCAAGTGTAAAACTCTAAGGACAGCCAAGGTGCTGACTAGAGCAAGAAAATCTAAATGAATATTTTGCCAGAATGACAGTAGTTAAACAACCAAAGTCTCACCTCAGCTAATAAGCCTTCTGCAAAATTCATAATCTATATATCGTTATTGTAAAAATTGTGATTTCATGGAGAAAGTAATTCACAAATCATCATTAGTGCAGATCCCTGTAGGTGATGAAATTCTCAACGTATCTCTACATTTTTGTGGTTTAAGAACAAACCTTCATAATTTTGTAATGTATTATCACAGATGTATATTAAAATGATCACATTGTTCAATGTATCAGGAAATAAATTCCACTTCCATTGCCAGTATGTTAGGATAAGCCTTTCTACAGAACAGTGAGATAAGAAAAAAGAGCATAACTAACCTTTTGGTCTTTGACATTTTTGCTCAATTAGGATTCCATAATTTTTAGGACACAGCACTGCAGCTGCCCACCTTAGGTTTATACCCAAAAGTTCCATTTATACCAGTGGTCCCCAACCCGCGGGCCGCGAAGGCCTTGGCACCGGGCCGCGGCTCCTTCTTCCCTCCCCCCCTGAAGCGAGAAGCTCGCCAGACCGCAATCAAATAGGCCGCCAAAGCAGCCGATTAGCTCGCGGCCCGGCAAGCTTCTCGCTTCGTGGGAGAGGGAAGAGAAGCTTGCTGAGCCGCAAGCTAATCGGCCGCTTTAGCGCCTGATTTGCTGGCGGCCCGGAGGGTCTGGGAGGGAGAGCCGCGGCCGCCAGCATGGCGGCGGCGCAAACGCGCAGGCGCAGGCTGCCGCGCACGCGCATTTGCGTCCTTGCCAGGCGCAAACGCACGTGCACGGCAGTCCGCGCATGCGTGCTAGCGCTGGGGCTGCCACATGTGCACGGGCCCACGGGCCGCCCTCTCCCCGGAGTCCGGAGCAGCGGTCCGCAGAGGGCGCAAGCTTGCGGACCGCTGATTTATACCGATGGCATAATAAACAGTAATGTCAACAATAATAATGTGTTACAAAAGATAGATTGCATTGAATTTTCTCCCTGGAGACACCTGTAGTTGTCCATGTCTAAACCAATAAGCTTGCCTTGCAGCCATATTCTTTGTTTCCACAATTGGACAATTTTTCATCACCCATTCATAGAATCATAGAGTTGGAAGGGACAATGCAGGAACTCACAACTACCTGCCTACCCACAGTGACCCCAATTTCATGCCCAAGTGATCCACGCCCCCACCCAAAATCTCCAGAATTCAGCCTGGCCTGGAGGAAATTAATCTACCATCCCACAGTGGCAAACCGCAATTCCATGGGTATGCAAGGAAGGGCCATAAGAGAAAAAACACTGGCACATCCCTTCCTGCCCAGCCACACACAATATGCCTAGGTTCATAAAATCAGCATTTCTGTCAGATGACTGTCTAGCCTCTGCTTTAAAACTTCCAAAGAAGAACTCATCACTTCCCGAGGAAGTCTGTTTCACTGACGAGCTGATCTAACTGTCAGGAACTTCTTCTGGATGTTTAGCCGAAAATTCTTTTCAATTAATTTCAACCCATTGGTTCTGGTCCAGCCCTCTTAGGCAACAGAAAACAACTCCGCTCCATCTTCTATATGGCAGCCCTTCAAGTATTCAAAGATGGTTATCATATCACCTCTTAGTCGTCTTCTCTCCAGGCTAAACAGACCAAGCTCCCTCAATCTTTCCTCCATTTGCAGAGCAGGACTTCCCCACTTTCTCCTCCTCCTTTCTCCTTCTTCTCTGACCCCAATGGCATTTTTATTCTTGGCTGTCCTAGAAGACTCAGAAAACAACATGGGGAGAGGGGAAGGTTCTCTGGTGTGAGGAGAGAATAAATGGAAATCACACCTTTGTTCTCAAAAGCAATGAAACACCATTCTGTTGGGAAAACTGCATGGCTGGATGAATGCACTTAATTTGTTGTCAGGTTTTTTTCCTTGCGCGCTTCTCCCTATTTGTAACACTGGAATAAAAGGTATGTCCAGTGATGCAGGATTTTCATACATTCAAATACGCCCTCCACAGTTTATAATTTGGGGAAGTGACCAAGATGTAGAGGTCGAAATTCCCTCAGGTTTCCTGACTCTTCATTTCTCTCTTTTGGATCTCTCCCCTCCCTGGGCGGGGGGCAAGAAACAAGAAGGAGAAATTAAGACTTTTGGATAGTTTTCAGATGCTAAAGAGGACTCTCATTTTTATCAGTGACTATACAATATTACATGCCAAATCAAGCTCATATTTGCTTACGGCTACATAGTGCTTCATTGTGAGAGTCCTTCCACTTTCTGAGATTCTACACTGGAAAATTCTAGATGCAGCAGGTGTCTGATTCTGTCCTGTACTATTGCTCTTTGCTTGGGATTGGGAGCTGTAGGTAAAGCCTATTTAGAAACAAATACTCACTGTAGTTTTTTGATTTGCAGAAAATGTCTTATACACTAAGGGAATGGTCACCTTGGGTTGGTGTGGGGGAGAACCAGTCTAACAGCATTAACTTCTAGGTGGTCTACAAAGCGTGTCTTAAAATCTTTACTTCCTATTAGACCCATAGTCTTCAAATTGTGGATTTAATACCTTATACAAATGCTCAATCACATGCAAAGATTTTGGTACTAAGAAAAATGTTCACTATAACACATTAGCAATATGAAGATATGCTGCCTTTCCAGAACACCAATGAAATTATGGTTCTTCTGCTAATGTTGATGCAGAATGGATGGAGATCTCCCTCTCTCAAAGGGAACTACATGGTCAGATATTCCTTGAAGTTCTTCAGGTTCATTAACAAGGTCAAAATCAATGTTATCTTACTATTTGGAATCATTTTTGGCAGAACAATGAAAAGAAACCATAGTAGAAGTAGACTTAATATAATCATTTTCTTTTCATTGTTCTTTATGGGAAAATAATTTGGCCCGAAATTTAGTGGTCCCATCAGGGAGGTGATATCTTTAAAAAGGTGGTCTGAAGGACAGGTTTTACTGTACTTTAATAGGCTTATAGATTAATATAAATCTTAATATTCATAATCTTTAACATCCCTTTTCTCAATATCCAGTCCATCTATACATCTATTTATAATGTATGTTTCAAACACAAGTTAGATTTGATTTTATTGAACTTACTGATAGTTCTACAGGGACATCCACTTGACCCACTTTCTCCCTTTAAAAAAAAATCAAGAAGTAAAATTTAAAGCTGGTTTTGCCTTGAAAATAATCTAATACTTTTGTCTGTCCAATCCGAGGCCTGCAGCTTTGAAGTTCTTGATCATTTTGATTCATTTATGGTCTTGATAAAAAAATGCAACTAATTACATAGATTGTTAGTTACATAGACACATGACTATGCACAGTAAAATGTATAATTAACCTGTCTAATTTAGTTCTTAAATATATCAGAAGTGGAGCAAAAGCCCATGCAAATTGAGTTTGCATTTTTTGTCAACCCAATGTGTGTATGTTTACTCTGTGGTTGATGAGTGATCTGGTAAATTGGGCATGTACGGTATTCACATAGCTGGTCACTATGGACCAATTCAAACACAATGGAAAATACTGGGGATAATCCAGTATACAGTACTTGATAAGCCTCATGTTTTCCTCCTTCCCATGTACTCTAGCTTATATTGAGTAAAAAGGAAAGGCTCAATATGGAGATGATAGTTATACAAATATCACCTTCCTTCAATATTCCATTGCACTACTTGTGCATATCCCATGGCCTTATACATATTTAGGCTGGGCAATGGGAGAAGCAGTGCTACTTTTCTTTTTTTTAGCCCTGTTGCGAACTTTCCTGTTGTGCCTGCAGCATACCAGGGTATTGATAGTCCATAGATGGAAATGAGTTATGGTTGAAACAAGCTTCTTCAGAAGACACCTTTTGATTTCCTATCAGATACCCAGATTTTAATTCACTAATTCTCCAACAAGTCTGGTTCCTGGCCCACAATACAAAGGAATGATTAGGTGGAATATGCTTGAATGTAGCACCCACAATTTGCATGGTGAAAGGTTAAACAAACAATACTGTATAGATCCCACCTTCCTTTTACTAACGCATTTCTAAAAAAAAAAATGATGAGATGTGTGGTTCTGGTAATGAGCACAAGGCTCACCACATGCCTGAATATGGAGATTTTAATACTAAATTCACATGGTATCCAAATGTTGTTACTACTGTTGAAGTGGCCTGCTGCACTTGTTTATATTTGTATAGGTGTATGAAAATAGAATTATCAGTCATCTTCTATTTTCATTTTTATGTAAGATATTTAAGGGCTCTTATTGCTCAAGTAATGACCCAGACCTAGGCTATGTTTGGCAAAAAAAATTATATAAGGATTGTGTTGTACCTGTCTAATAATTATATTATTCTCTCTCAAAGTTTGTGCTTTATTATTGGCCATGAACAAACTGCATGTTTGGAGGTGTGGATTCAGCCTCCTTTCCTTTCCTTCTCACAAATAAACTATCAGTGCTATCTGACTGGGGCTGCTTGAGCATAACCCCACCTCCTCCAGGATGGGCCATGTCAACTTGGAACATAATGCATACAGCACATCTGCTAGCACTCGTATGTAGGGATTTGTGGATATGTGGTATTAGCTGATCAGCGTAACTGTATTCTACAGCTGCTGCACTTGGAAAGATCATATATTTGTATAATATATATGAGAAATGGGGGTGCGGTGGTCATTCTTTTTGAATAAAATCAGCACATGTGCCATGATGGATAGATATAACAGAGAGTGGATTCTGAGGCAGCCAATTACCTGAGCATTTTTCTTTTCGATAGCTGGGATTTTAATGTAGTGATTTCTCTTCCTTTTACTTATCTGTTGAGGAGGGAATAAAGCGTATACAATTTTTAATAACATGCACATAAGTAAGTGTATGATCCAGCAAGATGTGATATTCCATATCTGATTTGTTGGTTGATCTCTTTCTGTCTTTCTGTGGAAAGAAATAAAAAGGAAGGGGCCTTTCTGGATGATGAGCGCCATTTGCAGAACTTTGCATTGGAGTTGGCCGTCCGGAATAATGGACAGTGTTGGCTGCCTTCCACTAGAGGGAATTATTCAAAGTCATAACAGTCGGTGGTCACTGGGGAACAGGCCTAGGAAAAGCTAGTCATTCTTTTATATTTGTATGGAGTATTAGTGAAGATTTATTAAAACACTTGTCTTGTTCCTAGAATTGACAGTTGTGGTTATTAATATCGTTAGTTTTATTTGAAGAAGAGACTCCTGGCTATTTTTCAAATTGGTTTACTGGCATATATCAAATACAACCTCTCCACTGTGATACAAGGGAAATAAAAAGAGCAACGCTAATATAAACTTGTTTTGTATAATGTACATGGAACATTTACTAAATCTGCTCAAACCATTTGCTCCAGGCTGCCCACAACGCCATGAAGGGGATGACAGGCCAGTAAAACAACTTTGAGCATTTCAAATCAATCCTAAATTGTAGAGATAATTGCAGCAATTTCAGCTGGATTGTAACAAAGAAACTGATTCTATGGGAATGCCATACCTGCTTATTTATTTTAAATGTTATGTCCTTCCTGTCCATAGTTCATAATCATCGATATTATAGAATCATGCAGAATATAAAAGGTCATTAAAAACTTGCTATTTAAATGTTACATAAACTAATCAGAGTAATCAAAGTCAATATACTGAAAGCCCCATGGAACAGATTATTTCTTTGAAAAGCAGTGTGTTTGTGCGTGTGCGTGCGTGTGTGTAAGGAGACAGAGAGCTTTTTAACTTCCATTGTACAGAATGGATTGTTACAGTATCCATTTGTACAATGGAAGTTGGCACCAAAAGGGCTCAAGCTCCAGCTGTTGCCAAATGAATCTGACATACAATGCCATGCTAAAGGGAGCTACAGCCTTCCAAGAACACTGAGGTCAATGGGTTTAGGACCAAGTCTGAAACCAGTAGCACCTTTAAGTCCAACCAAGTTTTATTCTAGATCTAAGCTTCAGTGTGCAGGCATACTTCTTTAGATATCTTAGGACGGTACTGATAGTTAGCAAGTGAGGGTGTTGGGTAGTGCTTCACTGGTGCCTAAGTTCATATACTGTAGACCTACATCTTTGGGGCGTGTAGGTCTACAGTATTATGAAGATAAAGATATGGCTTTACTGTACGTATTTGTTGGATGCCCCCTCTGGGAATGAACACAGAGGACTGTGTATGTACATGTATATTTTATGAAATGCATTTTCATAGAAAGTGTATGGTGAAGCAACTAATGTTTTATGTTGGAACCTTTGAGGATCTCTATTGTTCAAATGTTCAATTAAAGTTGTTCATTTGGAGCTTTAAAAACAGAGTCCTTCATATAATAACAAAATTCAGAAAGTGTAGTTGAAAACATTCATTGTTTTCAATCATTCACTCAAATATAACTATTTTGGGTGCTGTTTTTTTTTTTTTTTGATATTTCAGAAAAGCAGTTAGCAACACAAATGCTTGTGTTAATGCAGAGAAGCATACGTCAATTTGTTTTTCAAATAATGGGCTTGTTTGTTTCTCCCTTCCATTATTTCTAGCAATTTAAGAGTGCACCTTTTAAAAAGACTATGAAAAGCTATTCAGCTAAGATGCACTTCTGGATATTTGTTTAGGCATCTACAGACATGAAGTGACTCTTGAATGCTTGACTGGGTTCATGGAAGCAGCCTGAAAGAGCTCGTATTACTTTGAGTAAGCATTTAAAAAGCAAGTACAATAATTTGTAACATAAAATGCTAAGAGAAGCTATACAGGCGTAGCTCAATAGGATCTGAAACTTCGTACAGCAAATACCGCGAGAAGACCAATTAGGCAAACAAGATTTGGGCCACAGCTGATTTTCTTGTACAGCTCCCATTCATTTCAACAGGCCTGAACAGGAAAACTTCTCTGTGAACATTCTTCAGTGACCTAAATAGTGAACAGTTATCTGTCTGAGTCCCGGATACAGGAAAGTAATGGTTTGCATTGTTTATTTTAGAGGATTTGTTTTTTGCACCCTGCCTTTCCACTGAAGTACCCAGACCAAGTTTTGGGTTCCTGTCTGGTATAACATAACTGTCAGACATAAGTTAGAGTAAATGTGAGTAATGCTCAGTTAATATTGGGACCCACAGCATTTGGGAAGGGCTTTCAGCCATCCACATCCCCCTTTCCTAACCTGAAATGGTTCATAGAGATACTTGGCCCAAGGAAGAATATAGCTTGGGGGGAAGGCTGAATGAAGCTGCTTCTCCACAGACACTGTAGTCCTAGCTGAAATCAGGCATTCTTTAAGCAAGAATTGAGGAAAATTCACAATCTGCAACTGTTACAGAATGGGGGTCCTAGGCTAACATGTATGTGTATTCCATATAATGTGTGAATTGGATTTAAATGATGAAGACCAAAGGCCCATCACATAAGGGCCAATTGCATCAGTCAGATGTTCAGCAGGGAATGGTGGGGAACTAATCCATTCTTCTTTCCACGTACCTTATCAGAGCTAATGTTGATAATCTGGTGGAGCTATGCTCAGGCATCCCTGGCTGCTAGATCAAAGTTGGGGAGTTGCATTCTTAGTCTCCTAGCTATCTGCATCAGAAGCACCCATTTGACTCCTAGATAGACCAGGAAGATATAGTCTAAACCAGGGGTAGTCAACCTGTGGTCCTCCAGATGTTCATGGACTACAATTCCCATGAGCCCTGGCCAGCAAATGCTGGCAGGGGTTCATGGGAATTGTAGTCCATGAACATCTGGAGGACCACGGGTTGACTCCCCCTGGTCTAAACTACACTGAAGTTCATGAAGCAGCACAAGTAGTTCTTAGGGCATTTCTGTGCACCTGTAAAAATAGCGTTACGCCAGCTGAATGGCGTAACTCTAAAAATAATCGTGTTTCCCCGCCCCTCCTCACCTTTTTCATCTACTGCTCTTCTCTGCCGCCTTTTCAGCTCTTCCTCCTCCACATCACATGCTTGAAATGGTGGAAGAGAGCAACGTGGGTTATATGTGACTCTCTTCCGCCTTTCAATCAAGCCAGGCAGCCAATCCCCTTTCTTCATTCTTTAAAGGTCCCACTAATTTTTTTTAATGCATACTGCTTCATTGGTACGGCTATGTATCTAATCATAGATGCATAGCGCTTTTTGAATGCTAATGTTTGTTTGTTTATGCATGTCTGCATGCATGCCCTTGCATCGGGCTTCCCCCCCCTCCCCGGGCTGCTTCTGCTGCTTCTTACCCCTTCCAAATTTCCTTTCCAATGTCCACTCCCTCCCTTGCAGTCTCTGGGCCCTGGGGCGGACAGTGAGCTGCTCAGAAGCACTGATCAGGCCCCCAGGGGAGTTGTTCAGCCGACGTATGGACAGCCTGCAGCCGAAAGGCAGGATGCGACCCTTGGGGCTCCTTCACGACCTCCAGCGCAGGAGCTTTGGTGGGTCCTGGCTCCCTTCGTCAGCTGTAAAGCGGGATGGGGGGGCTTCCCAGTGGGCTCCAGTTCCTCCCCAGCACCAGGATTGAGAAAGGCTGGCTTAGATAAGCAGTGTTTAGCTTTGGATCTTTTAAAACTCCTTCCTGTTTAGATCCATCAGAGATTTGCACAAAAACCTATTTTTCATTTGGATCTAATTTAGGTCTAGTCCAGTGGTTCTCAACCTTCCTCATGCTTTAATACACCCTTTAATACAGTGCCTCATGTTGTGGTGACCCCAAACCATAAAATTATGCAAGTGTTCTTTCACAGAAATTAAACTGAAAATGACCAGTGGCGTGAAGATCCATTGTTCATGATTGTATATACATTGTTGTTTTTTTCCCGGGGTTTCTGAGTTCAGCTCTGCCTCTTGTCCCACCATGCCAACCTCGCTCTTTTCCGCTGCTCCGGACAGACTAATGCTCTATCCCAATCTAACCTGCAAGGTGGTTGTGTGCATGGCGTCCCCGCAGCCAAGCTGCCTGCCCTGCTGCGACCCCTGTGAAATGGTCGTTCAACCCCCAAAGGGGTCCCAACCCCCAGGTTAAGAACCACTGGTCACTTGCAGGTCATTCTTGGGAGCAATGTAAAATAGATCTTTGTCACACATGATCTAGCATCTCTAAGTCAGGCTATAGCGGTGCTTAAGAGTCACAGATTCTTGTCACAAATATTTACTACGGCTTGCTTAAGCAAACCATTCCCAAGAATGACAAAAGTAGCCAGGTGTAAATGTGGGACCCAGCCTTCTGTTTTGTTACAATCTGGTTTAGGTTGTCACGTTCTCCTTTATTTTCTTCTGCGTTCCCATTGTGGAGTTAAGCAATTATTTTTTTTTTTTTACTGATATTCATCTTGAAAGGTTAACAAATGAGAAACTAAACCAACCATACAAATAACAGCCAAAAGAACAGTTTCCAAAATGTGTTGCTGTCGTGCCATTTCCAATTTGATATTCAGGCAATTAAACCTAAAGGCCACAAAACCGGGGTGGATTAAATAGTTCTGCCTTTTACGACTCATTCTTATATGAAATCTCTTAAATATTGCTAATGAAGCCAGTTATCCTACATAGCCCTGTAGTGTGTCCTTTTTAGGCTGGTTCCGTTACATTTCAGTGTCTGGCAATTTACCCCAGGCTCCTATTAAGTGAATTATCACGGCTACTAAATCATCTCTGCAGGGGTTTTCTCTAATCCCATCAAGACACTTACACTCCCTTTCTTCCCTCCTAGCAGCATAATGAATTATTATTTCATGGGGAGCTGTTAAAGAGGCCCCTTTGGAAGAGTTTAATGTGTAATGCTGGAGAGGGGGTGGGGATGGTGGTGCCTGTGACAGCCGCATTGTGAGGGGGAAATCTGTGGTAGGTACTGTAGCCTGGGGCTGCCAAGGATCACAACAGTGAAACAAAGGGCAACACAGCACAGCTTGCCCTTCTCCCTCCCCACTACAGCCCTCCCTCTGGGATTTCAGTAGGCTTTCCCTCTTAGGCCAAAGGAAGATGGCTCCCCCCCCCAGTTCTGTCTCTGCCCTCTGGTTACCCTCATTGCCAAGAAAACCAAAGGGAGTCAGAATATAAATGTTTTCCTTAACTGGAGGAAGCACAGCGCTCACAAACCACTTGCGGAATCCATTAGGCTAATTTATTAAATACAATTTGCCTTGTATGGCTGAACTGAGTAATGGTAAAAAACATAAATAAGGGAGAAAAGCAGCTGCACTGAGCCATAGTCACACTGGGCACCGGGGCCTTCCGCCCACTCAAAGCCAGGCCTTTTAAAACCTCTGCCTGCATGTGTGTTTGTGTGTGCGTGTGTGGGCACACAAACAATGGAAAGACATTCCGTACCCAGTTCAGTTTAGAGACAAAGGAAGCAATCTACTTATTTATAGCTCAACTCTGTTCTCGACTGTGTATGAAAAACAGAAATGGATTAAACTGTGATCCAACAGAATGCACGTTTGACCCAAGATTTTCCAGATTTTGTCTCTGCTTAGAAATAATATTCTGTTATCTGATTGAGAATTCCTTGTCCGGCTTTCCAGTTTTCTCACTATCTTCGGAGTCAGAGACAATGCCTCTTGCTATAATAGTTCTAATGGCATCTCCCAATTCCAGTGCTACAATGACATAATCAGCACCCTTATCTCTCCTGTTCCTTTGAGGCGGAAGTAGAGTCCAGTTTGATGGGCAGTGGTACAGGGTCAGCAAATGGCCTAGAAACAGCCTAACGAGCAATAATGATTTGCATTCTATGATGCCATCCTGTTGACACATCAGCAGCAGCTCCTCCAGCGCAAACAAGTTTCTGTTTGCAGGCAGGATAAGACCATTTTTGCTGATTCCCTTCTTGTTTTGGTCCATGTTTTGATCACACTCAGACTGGATTATTACCCTCCATTATGCATCATGCTGCTTTTGAAGAACGTTCAGAACTACCAGCTTATGCAAGGTACATCTACCACATTACCTGGGGTTTATATTTCATCAGTACTTACAGATGTTCAGTGTCTACCCATTTCTTTCCAGTCACAATTCAAAATATTGAAGTTAACCTTTCAAAAGCCTAGGAATCAATAAATCTTACAGACTGCTTTAGCTTCCTGGCTGTGACCACAAGGTAAAATCTTCAGCAGAGGCCCTTTTCGTGAATCTTGAGAGGTGGGTGCCCGCAGTAAAAGGGTCTTCTCCGTGGTAGCACCCACATATTAGAACTCAGCCTCAGCTTTATTTGTTTGGCACCTCCCATGGCAATTTTCAATGCCCATTAAATATTTTTCTGTCTGCCCAGGCTTTTGGTGACACTTGGCCAGTTTTCTGCTGTTTCTCTCCATAAAATATTATCAACCTCTATTTTATGAAGTATTTTTAAAAAATATTTCATAACTGTTGAATCGACATCATAAGATACCTTGGAAAACTGCTCTGATGGAAAGACAGTGTAGCAATATTTTAAGTAAATAATCACCAGGCTTGAGTTAAATTCCAGAGGGGCAGTTGTGTTACTCTGTAGTAGCCAAAATAACTAAGAACTAAGATGTGGCACTTGAGGCCTAAACCAAATATTATGTGTAACAACATGTAGTCACTATGGGAACTTGCAGGCAGGCAGCAGCTGTGAGATCCCTACGGGAATTCAAGTCTGGAGCACTACAAGGTAGGGAAAATGTATGGAAGTGAAGAGAAAAGGAGGCTAAGAGAGGACATGATAGAGATATATAAAATGGTGCATGGGGTGGAGAAAGCGGGTAGATAGATGTTTTTCCCCTCCCTGTTCCATAAGACTAGAACTTGGAAGCACCCACTGTGACTGATGGGCAATAGGTTTAGAATAGACAAAAAGAAATAATTCTTTACTCAACAAATAATTAAATCTGGAATTCACTGGGAGTGGAGGTAGTGACGTCCATAAGCACTGATGGATTTAAAAGGGTGTTAGATTTCTGGAGGATAAGTCCATCAACAGTTACTAACTATGGTGGTGAAGATAACTTCCAGATTCAGAAGAAGTAAACTTCTGAATAATAGTGCTAGGAGACAACACCCTCTGTGTCTTGGTCATTGGCTAGGGCAACTGGGTGGTTGCTGTACCTGAAGGACCACCTCTCTGAATACGTCCCCCAAACAGCTCTTTGTTCAGTCAATGCCAACTGGCTGGTCATCCCCGGTCCCAGAGAAGTTCACCTGGCCTTGACCAGAGCTAGGACCTTTTTGGCCTTGGCTCTAACCTGGTGGAATTAGTTACCGTTGGAAGTACGAGCCCTCACAGAGTTTCCTACATTCCAGAGAGCTTGTAAGACCCTTCTAGAGGGCTTGTAAGACCCTTCCACCAGGCATTTGGTTGATGGATTACCAGCTGAAACCCCCATTAGTCTCCTCTTGTGCCTGGCCCGTAACATCTTAACGGCCAGGTTCGTAGGAGTGCTGGAGGTAGGATGAGTTGCTTTTAATGGTTTACATTTTAATGTTTAATGTTAATGTTTAAATTTTAATGTTATACAGTTTTTATTGTTGATGTAAGCTGCGCCAATATCATTCAAATAAGGGCAACATATAAATTAAAATAAAAATATTTAAAAAATGAACAGGTTGCTGGGCTAGATGAACCACCGGTGTGATTCTGCAGGGTTCTTCTTATGTTCGTATGTTCCACCAGTGAAGAAGAAGAGTTGGTTTTTTATACCCTGCCTTGCACTACCTGAAGGAGTCGCAAAGTGGCTTACAAACACCTTTTCCTTCCTCTCCCCCCAACGGAAATCCTGTGAGGTAGGTGGGGCTGAGAAAGCTCTGTGAGAACTGCTCTGTGAGAACAGCTCTACGTGAACTGTGACTAGCTCAAGGTCACCCAGCTGGCTGCGTGTGGAAGAGGGGAGAATCAAAACTGGTTCTCCAGATTAGAAGCCACTGCTCTTAATCACTACACTACTCTGGCTCTGAAGGCTCTTATGTCAGAGGAACACTTCAGGCATGGATGAAAACAGACATAGGACCCATCTTGACAAAATATTGTGGCATGAGCACTATTTAAAACAAAAACACCACGGCCCATTTCGTCAGATGCTCTGGACGGATAGGTGAGTGGACTAGACCCGGGGTAGTCAAACTGCGGCCCTCCAGATGCCCATGGACTACAATTCCCACGAGCTCCTGCCAGTATGGACCTCTGGAGGGCTGCAGTTTGACTACCCCTGGACTAGACAGTAAACTGCAGTAAAAACACCAGCTCCTTCTCAGCTGCACAGACCCTGCAGAAGTTATCAGTTTACAACAGGAAAGGCAGCACTTTGTATTTCCTATGCAAATCACTTTTCCTCTGTTTTGTTACATCACCCATTTGCATTCTAGACTCATGTTGCCTGATGAACACGGATCTGAACCCCTGCAGGGATGAAAGCAAATGGTGACAGTGAGTGGTTGCATTTGAAGCATTTTAGGGATTGTGCGTTTTAGGGATTGTGTATACATCCCGCAGTAAGACAAGAAGGCCTGCCACACCCTGCCCCTTCCCCGAAGGGTTCAAATCCCCACTCCACACTCACTCGTTAAAATGACTAGACTTCCTTTAGGGAAGTGATATTACAACATCCTACTCTTGAGAAGGGCTTTGGAAACTTCAGTAAGCACAAAGGAGCGTTTACGTAAATATATTTCGGATGACATCTATAATGCCACAGTGCTCTGAGAAATGTTCCTGTAGGTCATATACCTAAAAAGTCTAGCGCTAGAACCTTTATTAGCCGTGTTCCAAACATCACCCTTTCTCCTTTTGCTTATACAAAATAGTCCTATTTCCCGTTCCATCACTGGCCTGTTAAGTAATTTGCGAAAAGCTAACAAAGTCTGGCTACATCCTCATAGCGACTGTTTAAACCCATTACTTTTTCTTTTAATCAAATCGCTGTTATGTCAAAATATACAATTCTTGCCATGAATCTCACTGGCTTGTTACAGTTCACCGGTTGACCTTGAAAATGTTTGCTCTTCTAAGCGTCTTCTCTCCGGCCTTCCGCTAAATTGCTCAAGACCAGGCCTGATCATTTTTCTATACACAGAGAATGCTGATTAACATAAGCAAAACAGCTACCCTCGCAGCAACAAAGAAAATAGTCAACATTTTATTTTTAACCAAATGCCCTTGGTTGGAAACACACTCTAAATATACCATTTGATGTATTATTAAAATTAGTAAACTTGATATATAATTTAAAATGCAGAGCCCCTGTTCCTGGAAGAGGAAAAGGAAATGCTTAAAACTGACCTACCATCCTTGAATGTGACGAATCCCCCTTTTTCCTTCCTTTTTAAAGCTTCTAAGAAATATCTAAATCTGTTGGCTAACCAAGAAAGGGGCAATGTGATACTGTTTGAACAGGCATCCACTCAATAATATAAGACATTTGCACAAGATCGTAAATGGGAAGTTAAGTGCCAGAGGCTATTTTCATGGTTTAATGTATTAAGTAAATAAAAATGTATCTAAGATGTGGCCACACAATTAGTTTTGAGTTATTTATCTGGAGTTTGTATGGTTTAGAAAAACTCCATCTTCTTGGCTGATGCTGTCCTAATGCATTTAACTTCAGCCATCAGCTATGATTAAACACCTGCTGTTGTGGGAAACAAAGCACGCTAATCCAATATGTATTTCTGACATCTTAAATATCACCCAGTCCCCTGACATCAGGCACAGCTTTTCAGCGGGATGGAATTCCAGAGCATATTTTTCTAATTTATGGATGGACAATAAATCAAAATTAAGCCTTGGGCAATGAAATATACATCAGTGCAGTATGAACTGACTGCAAACTAGGGCACAGAATAGCAGAGGGGGGAAAGGAGGCATTAATGGAATTCTGAGCCGCAAACACTGAAGGGGAAAGAACTTCCCGGCATTTTATCTGCTGAAAAATGAAAAGACAACAAGGAGAACAAGAATATGAAGTTGATATTCTCTCAGGAACAGAACTGGAGAAACCGGTCCTCCAGCATTCTCCTTGCCACAATTTAAAACAGGTTTGGATCCAGAAAGAGGTAAACTCACTATAGATATCTTACCTCTTAGAGGGGTTTTCTTTTATATGAAGCTGTGGTTAGTTCTACAGAGGGACTTTTTCCGCATCGTGGACAGCAGGAAGCCACCAGAGTAAAGGATATAATCGAGATGACATTGTGGCCAATGTCTAGCCACTATTCGTTCTCCCTTTACTGCATATAAGTATAAGCCACATTATCTCCAAAGTACAGGAGAAATAGTGAGGTGCCTGTATATAGACCATTCATTTGGACAATCACCCACAGTCGCCAGTAGGAAAGGGACAAAGCTAAATTCCACATCCTCCACTTCCAGCCATTTAAAGACCTTTTATCAGTTCTTTACCAGTTCTTTATCTCTACAACATGGCCAAGAAAAAGAAAGTGGGGGAAGCTCTTTGTGCGTTGTTGGTTGTCCTTTGTAAAGCATTGCTACAGCAGGGAGGGACAGGGGTGCAACGTAGGAGAAAGCAAGAATTGACGTGTGGATGTTATTCATGCATTGATTGCTGCTGCCATCGTTACAGTGTGGCTCACAGCCAACTAGAGGGCAGATTCTGTGAAGCTGGTCTCTGTTTTTTCACACTTACCAAGTCAGTATTGCCTAGACTGGGGCTGAGATCCTAGTCCAGTGCTAGGGGTGACAGGCAGAGTTGATCAGCTCTTTTTCCTTGGCTTATAAATCCTGTGCCAATTTAATACATCTAGGCAGTTTTCCTGGTCACTTTCTGATAGGAACTGGCACCTTAGGAAATAACTTACTTGTAATTAGTCTTCCTCTAGTTAGTAGTTCATTTGTTATATAAAATATTTACTTTACAATTTGATTTTAAGAGCATTCCTAGCAGTAAAATGCCGCTTAAAAATTCATTCCTTTGACTATAGTATCCCAGACAACTGCGCACAATTAACAAGCCCATTATCTGACTGCATGAACCATTTCACCTTTTTTCCTTAAGTTAAGCACGACCCTTTGGAATTATTGACTTCTGCTGATTGTGATGGCAATTAAAGCACAATCACTGCCGTTATTATTTTATTGTTTTCAATACGCAATGACCTTTAAGCCCAGGAATGAAATGTTTTCAAAAGCTATGAACTGCCTTGCATGCATTCATGTCTCTTTGAAGTCAATCTGTTGGGTTTGCTACCTTCTGTCATACTTAATCTATTTCTTAGGGCAGCAAGCAACTTTCAATTAATTGTATAAAGGGGACAGTCTTAGGAGGAAAAATGGACCTGGAGAGGCAAAAATGGTCTTTGTCTGCCACTGCTGACTATCGTCTTTTAAAATTTAGACACCAACCATGTTTGTGTACGTTAAGTAGCGGTGATGTTTTCTGAACAGAGCTGTAGGATGAGACCTTTACTGGATGGGGCATGACCCTCAGGCAAGAGCAGCAGTAGGGAATAGTCTCCAAATATACTCCAAATATAGTTTGTAGATTTCGATTTAAGCCCTGGGTTAAATAGAGCCTTAAGGTGCTAGGATGGAATGCACCACTTCAGTCTCCAAGCGGGTGACCATATTGCTGAATACTGTCTTGCATAAAGAAGTACCTGCAAATAGAAACCCAGGAGCAGGCTGAGCTGGAATCCCTGTTCCAGAGTTTCGCAGCAGGGGGCAGGGTGTCATGAAAATATTAAAAATGCATCTGTTTTCCTGTCTTAATCAGGATTCTGGAAAAGAGGCATAAAAATCTCCTTAAAAATAAAAGTAGAAAGCAACACTTCTTCTTCTTCTTCTTCTTCTTCTTCTTCTTCTTCTTCTTCTTCTTCTTCTTCTTCTTCTAAAACTAACCTGTGAAAGTCATCCCCCCATGACCAATCACCAACTGGGGGCTGATTTCTATGTTAGAAACGCTGCAAAAGGGTGGGGATCCCTTCATTCCTAGTTCTATAATCAACTGGCATCCAGATTAAAAACAGACTTTGATGAACAAGTGGACATGAACACATCTTTAAGCGACTTCGAGAATATTTTACTGCTTAACAAACCACATCTGCAGGGCCAGATCTACAAACTACTTCTGAAACATGAAACTGAGTCAGAACAAGTCAAAAACTGCATGATCAAATGGATGCAAAACCTAGGGTTTACTATCACCATGGAAGAATGGGAACAAGTATGGTCCAAAGTTCCTAAACAAATTAACAGTCAGATTTTAAGGGAAAATTGGTACAAGATGTTCTATAGGCGGTATATCACCCCAAAGGTTATTACAAACATTTCAGCAGGGTTTGATAATAAATGCCGGAAATGTAATAAAGTAACTGGTTCTTTTTATCATCTGTGGTGGAATTGTGAAAAAGCGAAAACTTACTGGGCCAAAATACATACAGTGTTACAGGAAATATTGAAAATGCGGTTCCCACTTAATCATGAATCTATGTTGTTAAGCTTTCATCCAAGCGTTTTACCGAGTTCTTCCAGAATCTTCTTCTTTCATGCAACTACGGCTGCGCAGTTGGTGTGGGTGAAGCACTGGAAAGAGACGGAGTCTCCAACTACTTCTTTATGGCCAGACAAATTAGCAGACCTAGAAAAACTAGCAAGATTTACTAACATGGTTAATCAGAAACCACTTGAAGAGTACGGCAAACAATGGTGATATTACTTGGACTTTCTTAAGAAAGATAGCTAGTATTAATTTTTAGGTTAGGACCAAGTATAATTGATAATGTGACTTGGATTGACCATACTGTTTCTTAAGATAGTACTACATTATTTTTCTATTATGTAACAATATTTGCTTTGCTAGCTGGTTTTTCATTTCTTTTCTTCAACTTTTTTGTAAACGCTTTATATATAACAAAAAAAAATCTAAAAAAAAGATATCTGGAAATCTTATCATGAAACTCTTGCACTTCATCTAACTGAGCCCTAGAGAGGAAAAGCTCACATATCCTTGCCTCAGAACAGGTAGAAGGGAATACCGCTGCCAGATGTGTTCTCCCCCACTCAGCATGCCCCACTCAGAGAGAGCTCCATGTCCCTGCCAAACATGATGTCCAATGGTGCTTTATTCGGGCCAGATGAATTGCATCCAAGGGTACTAAAAGAACTTGCCTATGTCATTTCGGAGCCTCTGTCCATTATTTTTGACAATTCTTGGAGAACAGGTGAAGTGCCGGAAGATTGGAGGCGGGCAAATGTTGTCCCCATCTTCAAGAAGGGGGAAAAGGAGAATTGGGGGTAACTACCGATCCATCAGTTTGACATCTATAGCTGGCAAAATTTTAGAACAAACCATCAAACAGTTGGTCCCTGAATAGCTAGAATAGATGGCTGTGTCGGATTAATCTTCTCTCTCTCTCTCTCTCTCTCTCTCTCACTCTCTCTCTCTCTCTCTCTCTCTCTCTCTCTCTCTCTCTCTCTCTCTCTCTCTCTTTTAGAAAGTTACTACCTTGCTAGATGAGGGGAATGCTGTGGACATTGTTTACCTTGATTTCAGTAAGGTTTCACATGGTATTCTTATTGACAAGTTGGTAAAATGCAGTATGGATCCTATTAGGTGGATCAAGAACTGGTTGACAGATCGTACCCAAAGGGTGCTTGTAAATCGTTTGTCATTTTCTTGGAAAGGAGTGATGAGTGGAGTACCTCAGGGATCTATCCTGGGCCCTGTATTGTTCAACATATTTATAAATGATTTGGATGAAGGAATAGAGGGGGTATTTATTAAATTTGCAGATGACATTAAACTGATAGGGGTAGCAAACACACCAGAAGACAGAATCAGGATACAGGATGATGACAGGGTGTTTCATGTGAACCGCTCTGAGCCTCAGGGGGGGCGGTATGTGAATGAATGAATGAATGAATGAATGAATGAATGAATGAATGAATGAATGAATGAATGAATGAATGAATGAATGAATGAATGAATTTCAGCCTGGGATGTCATCAATATGCAGATGTCACCCAGCTCTCTCTCCTGATTGATAACCACCCTGATTCTCCCCCAGAAGCATTAGCCAGCTGTCTGGAAGCGGTGATGAGGTTGTTCAAGCAGAGTCATCCTGAAGTTCAAGCCTTCAAAGACAGAGGTCCTGTGGCTGGTCAGGAAGAGACCATGTGGGGAAGTGTGTCTGCCCACCCTGGATGGTGTGTAGTTATCAGTGGCTTACTCCACCAAGAACTTGGGCGTGATCCTGAATGCTTTGCCAAGCCAAACTACTAGCCCCTTACTTGGCCCCAGAACACCTAGCAACAGTGATCCATGTGATGGTCACCTCTAGGCTGGACTTTTCCAACTTCCAGCCCATCCTCCAACAACTACAGTGGCTACCAGTCAAATTCCAGATCAGGTTAATAGTTCTGGTAATAATCTTCAAGGCCATATGTGGTCAGGGCCCAGTGTACCTGAAGGAAAACCTTTCTGCCTACGCCTCTCAAAGAGCTTTGTGCTCTGCCACCTCCAACTGGCTAGTTATGCCTAGCCCAAAAGAAGCCCACTTGACCTCAACCAGGGCCACAGCCTTCTCTGTCCTGGCCCCCACCTGGTGGAATGAACTCCGAGAAGAGATCAGGGCCCTAACAGAATTAAAACATTTCACCAGGCATATGGTTGAGGTTGGCCAGAACCAGTAACACCACTGGGCCACTGAACCCCCCTCCCAGGAATCCATGTACATGAACTGAACCATGGACCTGTTTGATTGTTGTTCTGTTAAATTGCTATTATCTGTTGTTGTTGTTATTACTATTGTTGTATTTTACTTGACACAAAACCGAGTTCGATGTATGTTCTTTATGTTCCATGTGAACAACCCTGAGCCTCAGGGGAGGGCGGTATACAAATGCAATAAATAAATAAATAAATAAATATTCCTTACCAAGCCTCTATGTCCTGGCAGGCCAACCTACATGCCAGTATTGTTCTGGCTAGACATTCATTGGGCATTTTTTGTTTAAAAAAATTTCTCCACTGGGGCTCAGTTAGTTGCTGCAGCACTCAACATTTTTCTGAGTAATTTCCCAGGCTCCTCTATGGGGTGGAGATTTAGAAGAAGAAGAAGAAGAGTTGGTTCTTATATGCCGCTTTTCCCTACCCGAAGGAGGCTCAAAGCGGCTTACAGTCGCCTTCCCATTCTCTCCCCACAACAGAGGGCTGGAAGAGAAAAGTCTTGTACAAACTAGAAACTATCCAAAACTCCTTCATTAGGAAAATCCTGGGATTACCTCAGGGAATGTTGGCTGCTTTGTTAAAATCTGTGGTTGGAATTATGTCTTTTACTGCAAATTTGCTGCAAATTTACGTCTTTTACTGACATAAAACTAGCAAATTTACCTCCAACCCATTCAGTCAAGCTTAAAGGTAAAGGTAAAGGTATCCCCTGTGCAAGCACCGAGTCATGTCTGACACTTGGGGTGACGCCCTTTAGCGTTTTCATGGCAGACTCAATACGGGGTGGTTTGCCAGTGCCTTCCCCAGTCATTTCCGTTTACCCCCCAGCAAGCTGGGTACTCATTTTACCGACCTCAGAAGGATGGAAAGCTGAGTCAACCTTGAGCCGGCTGCTGGGATTGAACTCCCAACCTCATGGGCAAAGCTTTCAGGCGGCTGCCTTACCACTCTGCGCCACAAGAGGCTCTTCAGTCAAGCTTAGTTTCCATTATTATTTGGAAAGAAATTGTTGGTGTGATTTGTTTTTTTTTCTATCCTGTGTATTTATGCCTTACTGTCACTTGATGTGATTAAATTTTGGAAGGTTGATAACATTCAGTCTTGGGTCCAGGAGAAGGACGCAGCATGTGATTTTGATTTGGCCCCAAAATCAAAAATTTGAATATGGTATCCCAGGCTTAAAACCAATAGATACTTTTCCTGCTATCTGAATGAGTTAATCAAGGCTGTACCCTTTACTTGGGCCTCTTTCCACACCTTTCTATCAGCAAATTTATATGGGAGGTTCAATAGTCTCCTAGATCAGTGTTTATGCCCTTGCAATTCGAATCAGGTAGAAGATCTTAAACACTATTTATTATATTGTTCTCTTCACAATTCTATGTGACCTAGACTGAATCAAATACTGTTCTGTATTTCTGGTCTGGATGAGAATCATCAAATTATGCTTTTCTTGGCAGATGTGTTCCCAGTGGTCACACTGGAGGTAGCCATGTTTATATTGTTATCTAAGAAAAAGGCTTATTTTCAATGTAATCTAGAGTGGAAGACGTATAATTGTATAACTGCACGAATGTATACCTGTGTGCTATTTCTTGACCTTATATTAAACTATTATATTACGTTTTTAATCTTTTAATCTGAATTTAATTTAACTATTGTCTGTTAACATATTTTTCTTAATTTGTTTTATTTTGGTTGTTGTGGCATAAGGCTGCGACAATAATACACTTACTTAAAATAATTTATTAGTTAAGCTTTCATTGATTATACCAGGGCTATGCAATATTGTTTGACTGAGGTACTCTAAACACTGTAAGATTGACTTGGGGTGGTTTTGGTGGGCTGTTCTTGCCAGGACACTTTGGGAACACTGCCAGAGCCTCAAGGATCCATCTTCGTTCCTTGATAGGAGAACTGGACTTGCAAGCCAAACAAAGTGGTCAGGCATACTACTCTTGGGCACACACGTTGAGCTTACTTGCCTCCGGTTTATACAACTTTGCTTCTCACCAGCTTATTTACTTATACAACAGCCATTATTCATAGATGACACATGAGTTTCAATGGCAAGAAGCTTACAATCTGATCTTAAAAGATATTGTGCAAGAAAGTTGACCATAGGGGGCAGGTAGGAATTTGAGACAGAGATGACAAACTATTGAGTAAACAGAAAAATCATTCAACCAGTGATACAGACCACTGTTGCACAAAACTAAACCAAATTGTTTCATGTTTATATATACAAGACACAATACAAAAATAACATTAAAGGATTCTGCATCAAGTGCAGCACGGAAAAATTCTTTCCTGCTTAGATGTTATGCATGCTTCCCTCTCCTAGCTTGAGCAGAGTAGTCAGGCCAGCACAAAGTATAACAGAGTGGTTGGACACCAGAAAAGGAGTTTGACAAGGCTGTCACATCTGCTCAATATTTATACAGAAATAATCATGTGTATTGCCGTTGATGGTTTCCATAGTGGTATTAGCATTGGCAGAAGGAGATGTAATCTCAAGGATGCTGATGACATTCTTATTGCTGAGTCTGTGGTTTCTTGCATCTGAAAGCAAAAGGCTGGAGCTGGGTGCTGAGGATGACAGCTGAGAAGAAACATATTTCAATAGCATTACCAAATGGAAATGAACATGGTAAGCATGTTATAGCTGCCAAGATCACATGGTGAATAGAAACTGCCACCTTCTTTCTCATGTTTAAGGCCAGTTAAGGGCTGATACCATCCCTCGGTGTAGATTTTTAGTAACAAGACTTCCAGCACACGACGTTGTAGCATTCTGTTGTGCCCACTATGGATGCAAGGCAGGGAGACATTCATTAAAAATGTGGCTTCTTCTGTGACACGTAAGAGATGTAAAATTTTTGGAAATTTTGAAACCAGGGGTGGGGAGACAGTTTCCACCTAGAAAAAGATGGAAATTGGGGGAGGGGGGTTGCAATTGAAATATATGCCATTCTTAATGTCCTATTCAAACCTAAACTGATTTTACTGCTTTAACAGCATAACCTGCATTATTTATAACTTACTTAGCATATACAATTGCATTGCTTGATATTTATGGAATTTAAGTTATAAATGCCTTTGTTTTGTACAAGCAAAGCTGCAAATACTTGAGAGAAAACGCTAAGTTCAAGCACCCTGTGCTATTTTAGCCCATGTACCAATTTTGCTATCTAACTAGAGATAGCTAAGTTCTCAATAAAACTTTCGGTTTTCCTCCCAGGCTTTGGTACAGTTTCTGTCATGTCTCCTTCTTACTTTTTTTTCTTCCTCCTTCAAGGTAGGGCAATAGTCCAGTTTGTGGGTACATGTGTCACAGTGGTTTGAGGGAGAGGTGATAAGTTCAACCATATCAGATCAAAAGAACAACAGAAGGCATTCAAGTATTAAGAAGCAATGGAAGCTCTGTGGCTCCCCTCATGAAGATTCAGTACCCTTACAGCTGCAGAAATGCATCTTGGATTTAAAAGCTGTACATGTCTACAGCATGCCCACCTTGTCTTTTAAAGCATTTCACTCATTCTAAAAGAGGAAACATTTCACAGGAGTTTTTTCAGTACCCCCCCCCCCAAATATCCAATTTTTCTGTCAGAAAAAAAACAAAAAAGAGGCCTCAGGAAAAAATCGGGAGGGAGGTGACCCAGTTTCCCCTCAAATTTTTGTGGTTTCCTCTGGACCTTCACAACTCTAAGGACAGAAGTGGCAGTCCTTTTAAAATAAACCTGGAAGAACCATGCTTGGCTGCAGTGAGTGATAACCTTCATTCAGAGACCATTACCTGGCATTGAAGCAACCCAAACACACTTAATGTTCATTGAGGTGACTTCATCTTTTGCCTTTTAAAAAGCAAATATTTTTCCTGCCATAAACTGCCTCTGATGTTCTGAGGAAAGCAGCATCTAAAATTATGCATTTATCATGCAATTAGAATTCTATAATTGAACAGCGTGGATCAAACAACACCTCTTCTTCCATTTCCAAAAGAAAAGTGTTCTCTGTGAATCTGTTTTTATGAGATCTTCCACTTCCCTATCACAGTCGTTTATAGAGGCTTACAGCTCCAGTGCTACACAGTGATAAAATCTGAAAATGGCCCTGGCTGCAGGCTTCCAATTCCAAAATATTCAATATTACAGGTAAAAGGAAACAGCAGATTCAAGGAACCAGATAAATAATAGCAAAGAGAAGCCCGGGAATAGAACAGGTCCCACTGTAACAATAGGCGGGTCATACATATACTCCCAGTGCTAAAAAATCAGAACTCCTCTAGTTCATACTGTATGTAGTCTATACTCTTAAAATCAATTTAACTAAAACAAGCATGATCTAGATGTAACCAAACTGTTTGCTCACTCACTCAATCCCCACCCCCATCCTAGACAGCTATTGTCTGTATCAGTTCCATGATCCCCAACACAGCCTTAGTGGTCAATCCCCACTACCTTTTCACCAGTGGAAAAAATTGGTCAGATCCAATCCTCTACCTTTTTAGGTGCAATTTTACTCTATTCATAAGATCAAGACAAAGTTTCTAATATTGTTTCATTTAATAACTTAATGAGTTTTGCTTTCGCGTACAGTAATGAAATTCACTAGTAACTTGCTAGTAGTAATGAATTATTGCTAGTAGTAACTTGCATATAATAATGACATTCACTAGTAACTTGTTAGTGGTCCTCCTAATTCAAAGCTGTTCATATCAGTATATAATAGTAGTTACCGATTCCTCAATGTACATATTTCAACCCAAAGAATTGAAGACCATCATATAGAGATATAACCACTGTCAAAATGAGTTAGGCCCCAAATGATGATCATGACAACATCTTAGACCTGAGGGGAACATGACAACTCATTGAAAAGAAGTATCAGCTGTTTTGAGAATCAGGGAGATTTCACTTCTCATGGATGTCTGTATTTCCTGGCAAAGAGACAGAAAAGGAAGATGCTGGTATTCACCAGGGAAATCACAATATTCTTTGTTGCTGAAATGTTGACACTGTGTATATGAAAATGAGCTATAGTAAACAGTTCACTAGGACAGTGTGCATAGTGACAGGACAGTGAAAGTGAATATAGGCTCCAATTTGGAAACAAGAAATAGAAAAGATACTGAGGAACAAGAGCAGATACATTTTTAGTAGTCAGCCAGGGTCAACTTAAGAAATATAATAGAAGACATACAATAGGAGGAAAATCATTTGTTTATTTAAAAATTGCATTAACAATTTTTTGCCACCTAGTAGAAGGTAATCATTCTAATTACTACTCTATGAATTGATGGCCCAGTCCTATAAGCCATTGCAAAGGAAAATAGATTTCTGTATCTCTGGCATAAGGCAGAGATACAAACTAGCCCAAAATGTTCTGTGTCACTACAACTGTGCAGCAAGTGACTACCATCACAAGACATGTATATAGGAAAAAAGAGGAGAGGGCTATGGTAGTGTTGAGGCAAAAGTACAGCTGGAGTCAGCTCTCTGCTTAGATTTCCCAATGATCTTTTGGCTCAACTTCATGAGTGTGATGTAATATTCTTACTATTTATTTATTTATTCATTCATTTTTATACTGCCACTCTTCCAAAGGTCTCACGGCGGTTCACAACATCATAAGATCAATAAAAATATAATAAAACCCCGTAAAAGCTTAAGGTTCTGGTAATCACCTTTAAGGCCATACGCAGTTTGGGCCCAGTGTATCTGAGAGACCGCCTTCCTGCCTATACCCCCAAAAGAGTCTTACGCTCTGCCACCTCCAACTGGCTGCGGATCCCTGGCCCCAGAGAAGCGCGTCGGACCTCAAAGGGCCAGAGCCTTCTCGGTCCTGGCCCCCACCTGGTGGAACGAGCTCCCTGAGGAGAGCAGAGCCCTGCCCGAACTTCCACAGTTCCGCAGGGCCTGTAAGAGGGAGCTCTTCCACCAGGCATTTGCTTGAGGCCGACCGACTCAGAACACCTGCTGGTCCCCCCAGACGCCTGCCCATGACTCTCCTAAAGTTACTGTTAATTGTTATTATATTATAATTGTGGTTTTGTAATCTTTTGATGTTTTTTAAAGTTGTTTGATGTTATGTAATGTTCCATGTAAGTTATAATGTTCTGTGTAAGCCTCCCAGAGCCGCGAAGAAATGGGCGGTATAGAAATCTAAATAAATAAATAAAATAAAACACCCCTTACAACAACAGATAGATGACGATCCCTTACTAAACTTCTAAACTCCTGATCCCTTCCCTCCCCCATATAGCCGGAGGGCCAAGTTTTCTTCTGCTGGGAGTGCGTAACCAGATCTAATTATATCGGGGAGGGGGGGATCCTCTGATGGAAACACAGAAGCTCAACCCTGGCCTCAGCCATACACTTAGCAGAAGAGTTCCATTTTGCAGCCCCTGCAGAAAGCTGACAATTCCAGCAGGGCCCTCAGTTTTTCCAGGAGCTCATTCCACCAGGTTGGGACCAGGTCCGAAAAGGCCCTGGCCCTGGTCAAGGCCAGGTGGATGTCCCAGGGGCCCAGGACACCCAGTAAATTCATACCCACAGAGCAAAGAGCCCTCCGGGGGGCATAAGCAACCAGGTGGTCCCGCAGATTAGGACCCACCTCAAAATGCACAAGCAACCTATTCCTAGAGGTTGATACTGTGAGCCACAATTGACCTTAATGCCCTGAAGGATTCTTTGTTGGGGGTCTAGCTCTTCTTTGGAACAAACTGTCAAAACTCACAGAAGACGCTCCATAAATATAGCCTATTTTTAAATGATTGATTGCTATCAAGTCGAAGCAACTTAAAGTGACCCTATAAGGCAGTGGTCCCCAACCTTTTTATCACCGGGGTCCGGTCAACGCTTGACAATTTACTGAGGCCTGGAGGGGGATAGTCTTTTGTTGAGGGATGTCACTGCTTCCTGAGCCCCTGCTCCGCTTGCTTTCCCGCCAGCGCCCCTGACTTCCCGCCGCCCGCTAGGGGGCAGTGCCAGCAGCAGCTGCCCAGTGCCATGCCGAGGGAAAGCCCCAGCCATGGCAGCCTCCAGAGAGCACCAAAGGTGAGCCAATGGCAGAGTGGCATGCAGTCCCCGAGACAGCAGCCAGGGAGGAGGACGAGGAGGAGCTGTGGCCTGGCACCGACTGATCCATGGACCGGGACCGGTCTCCGGACTGGGGGTTGGGGACCACTGCTGTAGGGTTTTCAAGGCAAGAGAGGTTCAGAGGTGGTTTGCCATTGACTGCCTCTGTGCAGTGACCCTGGTATTCCTTGGTGGTCTCCTATCTAATTATTAACCAGGGCCATCCCTTCTTTCTGTATCATAAACATAGAACGTTCTGCTGCTCTTCTGGTCCAAATAGCAATATTATTGAGAAAACTGACAACTGAATCCAACAGAAAATGGCTGTGTCATGTGATTCCCTGTCTAATTTACATGGGATCCTGTTTCCTCATTAACTATTTCCTTGCTCCTATGGAGGGTTTCTATCACCAAGGTTATGGTGATTAGAGGCTAAGGTCTACAACAGGCAACATAAGAAAATTACTTGTAGCAAGCTAATGTAAACCAGAGCATTCAATGCATGAAAAGATATACTCAGTACGTAAAAGCATGCAGAAGCCACAGGTAGAAGGAGGGTAGCAGGAATTATTAGAAAGAACAGAGGAATGTTGCTTCTACTAGACACCATTCCACTTACAATATTGACTGTAGCACTGTCTATTAACAGGAACTAGAAGGTAGGCCTCCGGAGTCTGCACCACTATAAACATTCCCTTTCCTCCTTTTATTAGTTGTGTCCACTGTCTTTGTTTCATTTATTTTTAAAAGGATTTTTTCACTATAGCAGGGAAGATTTACTACATTTGTCTTACTTAGAATGGAGCTGTAGTTACATTACTTCTGTTGAATTTATTGCACATCTCTTGAATGAGTGTATAAACAAACAAGTCCAACAATATCCACAAAGTGCCCTATACCACATCTACTACTATATGGTTCCATAGAAGCTATCTTATTTTAACAAAGTCTGAATATGTAATTAAATTTAAATTTAATTATTTTATTTTATTGTATTCTATAATGATTTTTAGAAATTTTTTATTATTAAACTTCTATACTGTCCCTCTCCATATGGGTTTGGGGCAGCTCACAACAATAAAATATATACACAATAAAACACTATAATAAGATACAATACTAAAATAGTTAAACTGCCAATCCACCCCCCTTCAATCCCTTAGCTCCCTCATATATTGTTATTACAGTTTGTTTTTAATATTTATTTTTTCTTTCAATGTTCACAAAAAGACTGCAAAGAAGCTTTAAGATTCTTCTGAAAAGTAATCACTGATAAAGCTGGTGGCAAACCATCTGAATACTGTCAAGGGGGCAAGAATTTGGAGGCAATACATGTATGTTATTCTTGAGTTAATTTTTTATACAAGTACAGCTTGACTCTCCATCTCACTTTAGCTTTGTCTCAGATCCATTTATTTCACTAGAAATACTAGTGTAGATGGGAACAGAATCAAGGCCATTTTTCACCAAAGTTAACTTATATATTTACATTGCCCACGTTTGGTGTTTGTTAACTAGACCAGTTGTCCAATTTATGGTCTGCAGTT
The DNA here is from genome assembly GCF_049243985.1 of Paroedura picta. Classification (NCBI taxonomy): domain Eukaryota; kingdom Metazoa; phylum Chordata; class Lepidosauria; order Squamata; family Gekkonidae; genus Paroedura; species Paroedura picta. The sequence continues at coordinate 33,019,361 of NC_135375.1, forward strand.
TGAATCTGGACTAGGATGGTAATGGCTGAAAGTTGTAACTAGCTGACAGCTGTTCAGGGACCTATGTGCAATGAGTTGGCAATTTCAGTTGAGTCCCCCTCAAACAAGGTAACAGAAGAAATTGGCATCCTTTATGGCATTTTCAGCAGAGAGGCCAAAGCAGCAATGGGCATGATGACAAATGACCACCTTGCTGCTTGGACTATAATCAAAGGTAGAACCAACCATTTAAGCTGGGACAGAATGCATCCAAAGACTTTCAATGCAGCTGGCAAAAGAAAGAAACCCTGAACCTAATGCTCAAAAAACCCTAGAACATGTAATATGACAAATTCTGAAACATGTATACAGATATCCACTTCAACATGGCCTATTCTCTCCCTAACCAGTTTATTTACATCACATTATTATTGCCATTATTTTATCTAGACAATTTCTATGCCACCAGAGAACCTATTCATACCAATGACAGTGTTTAAGCACAACTTGTAGCATTTTCAGTTCCTTACCATTTAGAATGTTCAATAAAGACATTTCTGAAAGTTATAGATCAGTAACCCAATTGAGCAGCAGGCTTCACTGTGCACTTCCCCTACTTAGAGGGGCTATTGCATCAGCAAGCATAACCTATATATTTTGTTCCCCTCCCTAATCTACTATACAGGATAGCACACCCAGAGATTAAAAATCTACATTTCCATCAATTCATGTTTACTAAACCATTGTTACTAACTTTTATGGGGAGACCCCCCCAGCCCAAAAATGTTTTTTTCTAACTAGGATACCAATTAATTATACTGATTCCAGTCAAAACAACAGAACAAGTTTGTTTGAATTTAACAGCTAACTTTCAGCTGGATTTTTTTGTTTGTTTTATTGTACTAATCATCAGTAGTACAAGTATATATGTAATACAATCAGAATGCTTTTTGCATGATCAATGGGAAGGAAACGTAGTTAGCAGGAAAACTTCAGGATAATACTATCATCATTCAAAGAGGAATTAAATAACATAATAATTGACTGATGTTTCAAACTTCCCAATTTCAGCTTTCTCATATAGTCATAACTATTTGAATGAAAAGAAGAAAACACAACATAATTAATGGCAACATATTCATAATGGAAAATAACAACAGGAAGGATAGTACAAAAATCTGGATAAATCTTCAGTACAAACTAAAATTGACTTTGGAAGAAAACATGATTGCACTTACATGTAACTGATGTTCATCACATGTCTTCTGTGCAGGCACACATGGAACTGCTTCAAAGCAGGCCTGCCACAGAGGAGTTTTCTAAAAACTTTCCATGAGAAACTGCACAGAACACAACAATGAACCTATGGCTGCTTAGTACAACGACAGTCTGACACAGCCTTACTCAATTTTTTTACTGTCGAGAAACCACTGAAACATTCTTCAGGCTTTGAGAACACCCAGAAGTGGTGCAATTGTGCAGAATATGGTTGGGAAGCAAAGCTGTGTACACATCCCCTACCTTTCCCACCCATTCCAGGCCCATCACTGGCTATTTGTGTGTGTGGGGAGTGGTGCCGATATGACCATAAAAGGTAATATCACTCAATAAATGTTTAACAAATTTTAAAAATATATAGAAGAAGAAGAAGAAGAAGAAGAAGAAGAAGAAGAAGAAGAAGAAGAAGAAGAAGAAGAGTTGGTTTTTATATGCTGCTTTTCTCAAAAAAAAATTATTAATTCCCACCCATTCTGGAAACCCTTCCAGGGTCATGAAGATCCAATCAATATATCTTCTTCTTACCATTCACTCGCAAAAGGGTATGATTATTATACCTGGGTCCCATGCAATCATATGTGCTGGTGAAATCTGCTGCATAGTTCACAAAAGTAATATTTAGATAATTTCTTAAAGCCAAACTAGATGAGACACTTAAAGAGTTGTTAATGAGATCATAAAATACATCACAAAGATTCTGTCTGCTCTGTGGACAGGCAGGCATCTTATCATGGGTGAGTCCCACCAGACTGTCAAGAGGCAGGAGGCAGGCCAACTCAAAACTTCCTGTCTTTGGCAATGGGATCACTCAGATCCTCAGAACAAAAACCAAATAACAAGGCTAGCAAATAAAGGTTAAACATGAAATGCATCAGAGATTCAGTTAGACAGAAAACTATAGAAAAAGCAAAAAGGTCCAATCATACTGTACCCCCCCCCGTAAAGGGTTAAGTACGATATTCTCCTTCAGAGCAGAAGGACACTTTCTCACTCTAAGGGAGAGGGCATCTAACCATGGGATTTACAAAAGCAGTTGCCATATAGATTGGATATATCAGGTCACTCTAACTGCATCACTTGATGCAGCAATCTGTTTCAAGGCAAGAGAAAGTCAGCAGCCTCCGCTGAGGCACTGCGATCAAGGGCTGCATTGGCAGATGCACTATGACCATTTATGCACTGGAGGTTTCATGCCGGGCTGCAGGCTGGAGTTTTAGTCATGGCAGGTTGCCCCACCTCTTCCTGTACCCACACGGGGGAGCATTTGGCCCAGTACACCTCATCCACCCCCGATTTGTACTCCTGCATGAGAGCTGGGGCAGTGAAGTTCCCAGTGCATAATCAGTCTATGAATGGACTGAGACGTTATTCCCTTGGTACCCTGAAGATTCTTTGACTTGCTAAGCTCATACAATGCACTGTCAACTAAGTGTCAAACTTGATAGATCCAATGTATGGCACTGGTTCTCCTTAAGATAAAATGGTTTAGGTCAATAAGAGGGAAGAAAGAAATCTCCTGGGCTCTAAAGAAATGGTCAATTAACCTTTGGTACAAATGAAGGGGCCTAACCAGGATTGTTCAGGCTAGCTTGATTTCATCAGACCTCAGAAGCTAAGTAAGGCTGGCCCTTGTTAATATATGATGGAATACCAGTGAGAATGTTCAGACTCGCAACGCAGAAGCAGGCAATGCAAAACCACCTATGAATGTCTGGAAACCCCTATATGGTCACTGTAAGTTGGATGTAACTTGATGGCACTTTCCACCGCCATAAACAAGGGGAGATATGAGAGCATCTGTCTGTTCTGACTGGTGTCTGATGTTGCAGTCTAGAGGCACAAAATTCTACTGGGGCTGCCTGAACCTGGCTATGATTTATCAGAAGATCCTTGGGGCTCCCTCTTTGTGTTCAATGTATTGCCTGTTCAACCAAGCTGCCTGTATGCCGAGTACTCTCTGTGTTGTGTGTGCAGGTTAGCAGAGACCGGGAATGGGGATCCTAGAATTAGCATTGGGGATGAGTGGTTGCTATTGGCATGCTGTTGGTTGTTATAGTTGTCCAATCAGGGGGCTCCGCTTAGGGTCAATCACAGGTTTTGGCAGGAAGCTCTGAACTACATGTAAGTTTGGTTGGTTGACTATTAAGTTCAGTTCAGTTGTGTTCAATCAATAAAGAGCTGGTGTTTTTGCACATAAGCAACCCCATGCCTTATTGAACCCACTATACAATATTGATGACAAGGATGGGATGCTGAGCTGGGTAGGCTGGCTAGCATCTGCTGAATCACTGACTCCCTACCTTCTGTGGAGGGACCGCTGAGTTCCCTGTCTTCCGAGGGGGAATCATGGAGATTGCTCCATCCCTGCCTTCTGAGAAGGGATCTGCTGAAATCTCTTCATGCCAACCAAGGAGGGCAGCTGAACCGCATTGGGGCCCTGCCTTCTCAGGAGGGATAATCCTTCTGAGTAGGGACACTCCAATAATCTCCTGTGTTCCTTGCTGAGATCTGCATGCTGGTCTTCATCTCAGCAACCAGAAGCCACATCAAAAAATTTGACCCAGCTTTTCTAGCCAAGTGGGAATCTTATGCCACCCATCTTGGCTGTTTTCTGGTGGCCAACAACATCACTAGGGCTGTGAAGAAAAGGAACCCGTTCCTGAGTGTCTGTAGGGCAACTATGTTTGAACTAGTCTAGGGTCTGATGGCCCCCACCAGGATCGAGACAGTGACCGATGATTAGATTATAGAATTGCTAACATGGCACTTCACACTCCAGCTGGCCGAGCTCGCCCATCACCATGCCTTCTACACCAGGAACTGGTGAGAGGGTGAGTCAGTGTCTCAGTTTGTGGCAGTGCTACTCCGGGCCTCCTGCTACTGCAACTTCACTGAGCTGAAGCTCATGCCTGGTCATCCCCACTAAGCCAAGACTCCAGGTGCTGGAGGCCCTGCACAAATGCCACCCAGGCATGATGCACATAAAAGCACTAGTGCACGGTATGTCTAATGACCTAGCATGGACAAAGAAATTGAGGACTTGGTCATACACTGCTTGACCTGCCAGGCAAGCAGACCAGAGATGTCCCAAACCCCAATGCAGCTGTGGGGATATGGTCCCTATGGTCAAGACTCCGCATCAACTTTGTGGGGCCATCCCAGGGCCAGACATTTCTCATCATGATTGGCTCACACTTCAGTAGCTGGAAGTCACACTGGTCCCCACTATGTTTTCACGGGTCGTGATGAAGGCCCTAAACAGATTCTTTGTGATCCACAGGCTGCTGGACACCAACATGTCAGCTGGGCCCAATAAAGAGTTGAAATGAACTCCCAGTGTCCTCATCCCTGAACCCACGGATTTAGCATCTTGCTTATTCCAACACTGCCAGCAAGATAATAAAACTGAAATTTATAGACAAGTCTCCATTAAATCTGTTGAGGCCATGAAATCATTTTGTTGGAGTATTTCCTTTATGGGTTTTTGGGAGTTTTAAGTTCAATATTGCTCTTCAATCCCTTTTGGAGATTGTAAAGTTCTTTTGGGAAGACTTTAAAGAAAATGAATTAATCCCTGAAGCATCAGTATGAAGTGAGCGCATGTTCTATGGCCTCTGGACTCCCTAGTGTTATGGTTCGCCCTGTTCAATGATCCATACATGATGCAGGTTGCCAAGCCATGTGTTGTCCCCCATTGAGATTAGGACAACAGCATAAGCCTCATGGCTTTGAGTTAGCAATTAAAAATGCATTGGCAGGTTTTCATCACAAAATGAAATCTACACAATTTTCTGTGCAAACCATGCATAATAGTAACATGGATGGAATTATCCTGCATTAGTCAACTTGTGCTTTGGCAAATAGAACACTTTCATGCTGCAACTGATATAGAAGATATATATTTTTTTAATCTGCACTCAGCTATGAACTCTCTGAATGTTGCTCTAAAACAATCCTGAGTTCTATTCTGCACAATAAGAATATTAACCCTCAACCTTAAAAGGGTACGTAAAATAAAAATAAAATAAAATAAAATAGTTTTTAAAACTCTATACACCAAGCTGGTCAGAAATGAATGTTTTTAAAAAAATCTCCAGTTCCTCGTCAATAGATAATCTTCCCAAATTCTCATATAGGAACCCAAAACATTGTCCTTGGATATAATCCATAGCATATCACTTATGACAAAACTCTCCCAGATTTTCATTATTTTTGATGGAATCCTTCATTTCCCTCCTGCATTTGTACTTGTGGATTATTACCCCCAGTGGCCTCTTTCTCCTCTTGCCTTTGCTGTGCAATCCCCCATCCTTTCCCATAATGCTTTGTCTCCTCCTCTGGTATAGTCTTCCAATCGCCTGTCCCCTTCTTCTCCCTTTGGAGTAGGCCCTTCTTAGCACACATTAACATGTGTCATGAGCATTAATGAACAACTCCAGGAGAAAGGGGATTGGAAGGGAAGGGGGAAGCTACTCTGCATTGCTGTCAGTTTTTAACTAATTCCCACAGACAGCCTGAATTCCATGGTGTTGGTTACAGCTGTGAAATCGCGATAAGCTAAGGCCCCGCTGTGTTCCCCACCTTTTTACCAGTTGGTGCACGGCCTGAATGTTGAACAGTCACACCACATTGACAGAGCCTAAATTCTTGTCATAGCTTTCATAAAGAGAACCTGAGAGACTGATTTTACCCTTTCAGGAAACATGCCCCCCAGCTCAGCAAGTTTATAGTAAAACCCACCTTGTTTAATAAGTGATTTTCAGAGGAGAAAAGCTCAAATTAGGTTATTTATATTTTTTGTACCTTTACTACTATAGAATGTCTACATCAGGGGTAGTCAAACTGCGGCCCTCCAGATGTCCATGGACTACAATTCCCAGGAGCCCCTGCCAGCAAATGCTGGCAGGGGCTCCTGGGAATTGTAGTCCATGGACATCTGGAGGGCCGCAGTTTGACTACCCCTGGTCTACATTATCTGAAATCCATCTAGTAAATATTTTCGTTATTCCTATCAGTATAACACATGGTACAACCATCTAAAACAGCTTTCTAAAACAACATATAAAGTTAAAAAGTTAAAAACATAGCCAAAGACCATAAGCTAATCACTGAAATAACATAATATGCATCATACAATGCTAGACCTAACGCATTTCAACCCTCGAATGGGTCTTTCTCAGAGGTCTAACCCTGAACACACATGTGATACAATAGAGAATGCAGATAGCAGCCAGTAAGATTTGTACAAATTCAATTTATTCTCTGTAAATAACAAGATCAAATAAAATGGAACTGATAGAAGAGGTCCATTTATCAAGCGTAAATCTCCTCCTCCAAAGCTGCTAAAAAGTTCTGTTTTGTGTCAGTAGCTTTCTATAAGAAAGCAAATATGAAGTCAGACATTCTTTGGATACTTAAATCTGGTAACTGGAGCTGTAAATGGGCAAGACAGCTATTTCTAAAAACCTGAAAAGGGCTCCAGGTTTGCAGGAAAATGGTAAAAAAATACAATGAGGGCTTTAAAAAATTCAAAAATAATATACAAATGGGAACCTAGTGAATTGTGGCCCCATTTGTGGATACATAAACCTGGAAAATGCCTCAGGTAGGTAGGTAGGTAGGTAGGTAGGTAGGAAGGAAGGAAGGAAGGAAGGAAGGAAGGAAGGAAGGAAGGAAGGAAGGAAGGAAGGAAGGAAGGAAGGAAGGAAGGAAATCTACAATGATAAAAAGAATTATTGTAGCTTTAAGAAATGGAAGCCCTCAGTGGCTGTTGGTTTGCGACCACAAGAGTTTGGCTAACATTTCATGCTTGATTCAAATGGGTAGCCGTGTAGGTCTGAAGTAGCACAATAGAATTAGAGTCCAGTAGATACAAGTTATTTTATTTATTATATTTATATACTGCCCTCCCCGAAGGCTCAGGGCGTTAAAATACTTCTGTGGGGTTCAATGAAGACACGCTTTTCTCTGCTCTACTTAAGCTATCTCAATGGAGAACAGGATTCTGAATAACTCTGCAGTCCATCTTGACACACCAGTACCAATGGATTCCCCCCGCCGCCAGGATGCCTATATCTTAGGTAGCAAGGTATGCTCCATGGGACTAGATCACTCTGGCCTGGTGTGCAAATTTACAGCACCCAAGCAGAGACTTTGATGATGAAAGGATATCTCAAACTTCAAAACAGACCCTTAAAAAGAAAATGCAGCCCTATTCTAACCAATCATTTACTCAGCAAACCACTCTACAGACACTCTCATCTTCATCAACTCGGTCTTGTGTTGACTGAGCATAATTCTTTTTAAAATTATGACAAGTCTATAGGGCATAAGAAAGGCATCTATGCAGAATCTCTAGTACATTATATCAGTTTACAAAATGTCACATATTGAAAGCGTAAACCACATCACTAGTACCTGTTGTCAGATGTGCCTTTATTCCATGCAGTTTGTGAGAACAAACTATAAAGGGGAGGGTTTGTCTTCAGCTTTCAGAGCAATAAACTTGTTTTAATCAGCAAAAAAATGCTTGTTGCTTAATTGCACTCAGTCTATCTACTAATATTAGAATATAGGTCTGCCGGCCAGTATTCTAAATGTTCGCTTTGCCTTCAGTTTTGCAGAATAAGCAATTTCACTCTCTTCCATAGTGTTCAATGTCGCAGCGTTTGCACTAGAATTTCAGAGCATTGATTAGTTTGTGCTATGCTAATTTTTAGCACAAAGGGAGAATTGATTTACTTCAAGCTTGGCCTGTCTTGGCAATGAAGTGGAAATAAGTCCATTGGAAATATGGAAAATGAACAGTCACATTAACAGCTGGATAAATGACTTGACATTTGTGGGCCCAAGTATTCAATGAAAAAAAGGATTTACCAATTAAAAATAAAACGTGACCCCTCCCATTACTTAGTTAAATTTTAGAATATTGGGAAAAAACAAGAACACACAGTATAGGAAATACAACATTAACTGGAAATTACCAGTTAACACCTGAATGACTAGATTAGGTAACAAGCAACAGAGACGATGGCAAGGTTGCCTATAAATTTGGCTACTGGGGGGAGTTTCCAACCTAATTCTTGTTAATATAAACTAATCTATTAGGCAAACTGGAAAGTATCTAGTTATCCAGTACTCTGGTCCTGTAGCTGTGTATAGCTTCAAAGGGCCACCAAAATGCTCCCAGATATGTTAGACAAGTATGCATAGCAATTATGTCTGTGATATTGTTCAACACATATGCTGTTTTGATTATTCTGTTTCAAGCATGCAGGAATCTCAGATTCTGCTATCTGGAAAGCACCTACCATATATGAGATTCCCAAAACTGTCTTCTCTCATATATATCCAATTCCATTTTGTGCAGCACTCTTATCATTTTACATAGTGCCTCTAGTGTACATTTGAGAATAATAACTCAGACTTTTAAAAGTCCCAAGTTTATCACCACCTAAACAGTTAGCACTCATATATCAGAGGGTTTTTTTTAACCAGATTTCTGCAGGGCGGTATCTAAAAACCCTTGGAAAAAAACCCACAGAGAGCAAGTTCTTGTATGCACCCCTTGGCAGTAAGAAATTTCCAGCAAGATTCCTTTCAGTAAGAGATGGAGAGAGGGCTGCTGTTGGCCAGGAATTATCAAGAGGTACTCTCCCCACCAACATCAATTGACATCTTAAGTAAAAGATTGGATATTTTAGTTGGGTCCCATGATCCACAGGAAAGCACAAGACAGGCCTATGAAAAACATCAGCTGTGAATAATAGGGAATGTAAAGAGAGACATTTCCTCAGATTCTGAGTTAGTGCTGATTATGTTCATCTATTCTCCTAGACAGCCAAAGTTTACTCCAAGTGAAAACAGTAATTTACTCCATGTCAGGAGGTTTGGATTGCTTCTTATCAAAAGCTGCATCTTTTTAAGACCACTGAAATCTACTTAGAATGGCACTGTAAATGTGTTGTTTAGAACTCATAGCATAGAGTCATAGAGTAGGAAGGAACCATAAATGCCATCTAGTTCAACCCCCTGATCAATGCTCTGTCCAGCTGCTGCTTAAAGACTGCCAGAGAGGGGGAGTTCAATACCTCTTTAGGCACTATGACTGTGAAATTTTTTTCCTGTTATCTAGCCAATACTGTTCTATACGTACTGTTAAAGCCATTACTTAGAGAGTCCTATCTGCTGCTGCCAACAAAAACCTCTCCCTGCCTAAGTGACGACCTTTCAGAGACATAAAGACAGCAATCACATCCCCTCTCAACCTCCTGCAGGCTAAATATTCCCAAATCCCTTAGCCTTTCTTCATAGAGCTTGGTCCCCAGGCCCTGGATCACTCTTGTGACTTTCCTCTTAATTTTGTTCACATCCTTTTTGAAATGAGGCCTCCAGAATTGCACGTAGTACTCCAATGCAGCATACACTGGAGCTATGACATCTAGTGATTTTGGTGTGATGCCTCTGTTGATACAGCCCAAGACAGCATTTGCCCTTTTTTACTGCTGCATCAAACTGTCTGCTCATATTTAGCTTACAGTCTACAAGTATCCCAAGATCTTGTTCATGCACACTGCTATCAAGAAGTGTATCTCCCATCCTGGTGGCATGTTTCTCATTTTTGTGACCCAGATCTGGAACTCTGTACTTATCCTTCTAGAACTTATCAGAACCACTGGCTGACCACAGGTTGCCATGGAAGACATGTTAGACATCATGTCTAGTTCATTTCTAAAAAACAAAGCTATCAAGTATCAGAGCAGTTAAACTAAAGATCTGTTTCTTATTGAGGATGAGATGTGAGATCATAGGTGATCTGCCCAATGAAGATAAACTGAATCAAATAAATCACGTATCATCAAGAGTAAAAATGTAAGAACACAAGAAGATCCCTCCTGGATTAGTGGTCCATTTAGTTTAGAATCCTATCTCACACAGACCGTTTATGCACTAGAGGTTTCATGCTGGGATGCAGGCTGGAGTTTCAGATGTGGCAGGCTGCCCCACCTCTTCTTGCACCCACATGGGAGAGCATTTGGCCTGGTGCACCTCATCCCCCCAATTTGTGTTCTTGCATGGGAGCTGGGGCAGCGAAGTTCCCAGTGTGTAAATGGTCATAGTGACCAACCAGTCTGGAGGACTAACAGGGCATAGAGGCTAGGATTTTCCCCTGATATTGCCTCCTGGCTCTGGGATTCAGAGGTATAGTGCCTCTGAATGTGGAATTTCCACCATGGCTAATAGACATCTATAGATCTATCCTCCATGAACCTGTCTAATCCTCATTGAAAGCTGTCTGTGCCTGTGGCTACCCTACATTCTGTAAGATACTGCCTACATGATCATGTAAGATACCGCCAACATGGACAGGCAATGCTCATACTCATGTTCCAGTGACAGATCTGATATGCAATTTAGGCCTGAGTAATACACCTATTCTGTAAATTAGGTAACTTTGCTCTCTGTAGCCAGCCAATTAAAAATACCTCCCCATATTCCTAAGGGCTATGTGCATTCTGCTGCCACACAGTGACACCAATGGGCCAATCATTTCAATGAGACAAAACTTTGTCAGGCCAAATGCTGCCAGGCAGCAATATGTTAGCAATTCTTGCATTAAAGTTCCCTAGAACTCAGCAAACGTTGCTTGATATCTGTGCCATGCAGTTATAGAATTGACATAAAACCTAACCATACACAATTATTATAATCTACCACTGTCTCATGGAAAAGTTTAAATAATCTAGAACATTATATGCAAGCAAGCCAGTTTTGGTGTAGTGGTTAGGAGTGTGGCATATAAGAACCAACTCTTCTTCTTCTTCTAATCTGGCATGCCGGGTTCGATTCTGTGCTCCCCCACATGCAGCTGGGTGACCTTGGGCTCGCCATGGCACTGAAAAAACTGCTCTGACCGAGCAGTGATATCAGGGCTCTCTCAGCCTCACCCACCTCACAGGGTGTCTATTGTGGGGAGAGGAAAGGGAAGGCCGCTTTGAGCCTCCTTTGGGTAGAGAAGAAGAAGAAGAAGAAGAAGAAGAAGAAGAAGAAGAAGAAGAAGAAGAAGAAGAAGAAGAAGAAGAGTTGGTTCTTATATGCCGCTTTTCCCAGAAAAGCGGCATATAAGAACCAACTCTTCTTCTTCTTCTTCTTCTTCTTCTTCTTCTTCTTCTTCTTCTTCTTCTTCTTCTTCTTCTTCTTCTTCTTCTTAACTTTCCTAAACTAGTGGCTGTGATCCTAGGAAATCTCCTATGGACCAAGTAAAAAGTCCTTTAGTTCAGATACCAAAAGTAGGCAAAACAACCCATGATTTTGCTTCTAATCTATAATTTTAAACACACAACCTTTTGTCTGGTACTGATTAAATTGATCTCCTCTCTTCTCTTCTCTGAAAACAACCCTTCTCTAATTATATTTTGTGCTAGACTAACATGCCACCTGTGTTCAGCAGAAACCTCAGTGAAAACACCTGCTTAAGCCTCTCTCAATGCTGTGTTTGTAGGGGAAAAGGAAGAAGAGAAGAACATGGAGCTTTGTATACCAAAGGGAGAGATAGCCCATATAAACCTGGAGAAATTATTGGCATTGTTGAAGGAGCTCACATGACTACATTGAGAACAGTGCATAATTTCAGTCACCTTATTATAAAATGATGTTCCAGGAACGGAGAATGTACAGCCTGGGGTAACGAGATGCATACAGGGATTTAAGGCTCTTAGTTATTCAGCAAGGGATCCTTCAGCAAATGAGAGATTAAGAGGGAACCTCATTAAAGGATAGAAAATTCCAAGGGGAATAGAAAGGATAATTGTTTCAAGGCAATTTGAGAGAGTGTCAAACACAAGAACAAGGGGGCACAAACTTTTTAGAAAAAACTTCAGGCAGACAGTTTTTATGTAGATAGTATATTATGTTCTGCACAGAGTAAGCAATCAAATGCTTCTGAAATAAATACGTATGTTTCAAAAAGCTGATCAATGTGAGTTTTATATTTCAAAACCATTGTTTTAAGTGGTATGATTCCAAGTCTCTGTTTGCACATTTTAAAGCAAGCCAGATAACTGCTGGAATATTTATATGAAAACGATGATGACTAAGGGGCTATAGTACTTTCCTTATGATGAAAGCCTAAAGCATTTGGGATTGTTCATTTAGAAGAAGAAGAAGAGTTGGTTCTTATATGCCGCTTTTCCCTACCCGAAGGAGGCTCAAAGCGGCTTACAGTCGCCTTCCCATTCCTCTCCCCACAACAGACACCCTGTGGGGTGGGTGAGGCTGAGAGAGCGCTGATATCACTGCCCGGTCAGAACAGTTTTATCAGTGCCGTGGCGAGCCCAAGGCCACCCAGCTGGCTGCATGTGGGGGAGTGCAGAATCGAACCCGGCATGCCAGATTAGAAGTCCGCACTCCTAACCACTACACCAAACTGGCTCTCTAGAAAGCAGAAGACAAGGGAGATGTTTATAACGTATCATTTATAACTTGAAAGAGAATTTTTCTCCTTCTCTCATAATGCTAGAAATCAGGGTCACCTTTTTAAACTGATTGGCAGTGGGCACAGACAAAAAATAAACAGCATTGTTGCATGTAAGGAGTATTTAATGTATCAAGAATAGGACTAAAAATGAATTAATTTCCACTAACTCAGATATTTATATTTATATTTATATTTATATTTATATTTATATTTATATTTATATTTATATTTATATTTATATTTATATTTATATTTATATTTATATTTATATTTATATTTATATTTATATTTATATTTATATTTATATTTATATTTATATTTATATTTATATTTGTTGTTGTTGTTGTTGTTGTTGTTGTTGTTGTTGTTGTTGTTGTTGTTGTTGTTGTTAGGTGCGAAGTCATATCTGACCAACGCGACCCCATGGACAATGATCCTCCAGGCCTTCCTGTCCTCTACCATTCCCCGGAGTCCATTTAGGTTTGCACCGACTGCTTCAGTGACTCCATCCAGCCACCTCATTCTCTGTCATCCCCTTCTTCTTTTTCCCTCGATCGCTCCCAGCATTAGGCTCTTCCCCAGGGAGTCCTTCCTTCTCATGAGGTGGCCAAAGTATTTGAGTTTCATCTTCAGGATCTGGCCTTCTAAGGAGCAGTCAGGGCTGATTTCCTCTAGGACTGAATGGTTTGTTCACCTTGCAGTCTCCATTTATTTGTATTTGTATTTGTATTTGTATTTGTATTTGTATTTGTATTTGTATTTGTATTTGTATTTGTATTTGTATTTGTATTTGTATTTGTATACCGCTGCTCTCAAATATCTTGTGGCGGTTTACAAAAATCCATGAATACAATAAAATCCCATTAAAAACCCATTAAAACATAATTAAAACACAATATCATCTACATCCCACTTTTCCTCTTACTGGGGAAGCAAAGTAGCTTATAACACTCTCCCCTCCTCCATTATATACTCACACTGCAATCCTGTGTGACGTGCTGAGAGTATATGGCTGGCCCAGGGTTTCCTATGAGCTCCCAAGGCCCAGTTGGAATCTGAACCTGGGATTCTCAGATCCAGGTCTGACAATATAACCACTATATCATGCTGACTCTCAAATTCATGGAATCTGTCAATGGCCTACTGAATATGAAAGCCAGCGTGGTATATATTTAGAGTGTCACACATGGGAGTCCAGGTTCAAATTAGCATTCTCTATGTCATTCATCAAGCAGATCTGGGCTAGTCACTGTCAGCCTAACAAGAGTACAGCACAGAGAAAATGGAGGCAGGGAAAACCATATGAACTACTCTGATTTCCTCAGAGGGAAGAGGGGATAAAAATGTGGTGGATAAATATAAACTAAATGTTGAGAAGAAGCAACAGGAAAGAGCTGTGACCTTCTTGCCTTGCTTGTTAGCTTCTTGGAAGCATTTGAACCCCTGATATGATTCAACAAGCTCTTGTTATATTTTTATAACAGCTCATCCCACTGCATGGGCAATATCCCACAAAAAGGCCTCTTTGCAGATCTCACTGTGAAACCCAGCCATGTATGCAAGATCTGCAGTGTGCATGACTAAACAGAATATGAGGAATATCCTACAGGGGACATTGAAGGAGATGTGCATTTAGCATAGTTAGTTTAGGAACTTCCTACTATTTTTCAAATAGTCTCTTCCTATGTCCTGACTGGCTAATTTGGAGACTTCCTGGTCCTTTGAGCATAATTCCTACTTGCTTGCCTATAGAACAGATCGAATGGACAAAAGAACAGAATGATTAAACTGTTAAGAGTAATCCTCTCTCTTCTCTTTTTATACAAAGTTGTTTATCTTCCTAATACAACTATTTTATTCTTTTAAGCAGCCTAGTGCCCCACTCTCTAACATATTTAAACTCTGCCAATAACATGCAAATTGGACCAGACTGGCCTTTGTCAGCTGTGAGGGACAGCAAGTAATTAAGAAGTGCTGGAACAATATGTATAGTCCTTGAAATGAAAGTTCCCTATGTGACAATTACAGTGCAATCCTTAACATAGTTACACTGTTCTAATGCCCACAATTGAAGAAGAATATAGACCAAATGGAGTGAGTCCTGAGGAGGGCAACAAAAATGGTGAGGGGTTTGGAGAGGAAAGGTTGAGGGAGCTTAGTATGTTTAGCCTGGAGAGAAGACTACTAAGAGGTGATTTGATAGCCATCAAGTATTTGAGGGGCTGTCCTATAGACTGGATGGAGCAGGGTTGTTTTTTGTTGCCCCAGAGGGTCGGACCAGAACCAGTAGTCCGAAATTAATTCAAAGAATTGTTGGTTTAACATCCAGAAGAAGTTCCTGACCGTTAGGGCAGGGGGGTTGAACTAGAGGACCCTGGAGGTACCTTCCAACTCTACGATTCTGTGAAGCGAGCCTTCTTATACCAAAGGACTGCCTGTAAGGTAAGGACCAAAATTTAGGCATTCAAAGGTTAAAAAAAACACCTTGCTAACACATGAACAGCAATGGCTGGTGTTTAGAACAGGTTTTCTTGCTGCTGTGGCTGTAATATTGTGGGTGGAGGGACTCAACTATAATAAAAGTTACATAAAGTACAAGCTTTGTTATCTGGCACTTTTAAATATCCAGAACACTTGGTTTACCTGCATTGGCATTAAGTGGCTGGCTTGCAGGTTCTGTTGGTGGAAAGAAGAGACACTTGAGCCATGGTCACTGCTGGAAGAGTAGGAGGGTACTTGGGACATGAGGATGGGCAAGTTCTCTTTGGCAGATGACACAGTAACCCAATTGAAGCCCATCCCCATACCTCCCCAAATCTCTACTCCCAAATATCCAAGAATTGCTCAATCCAGGGTTGGCAAACCTAGATTAGCAGGAAGAAGAGGCAATCTGCACAGGAGGCACTCCAGAATCATAGAACCATAGAGTTGGAAGGTACCTCCAGGGTCATCAATCCCTGCAAAATGCAGGAAATTCACAACTACCTGTCCACGCACAATGACCCCAATTCCGTGTCCAGATGATACCCCCCCTCAAAAAAAAATCACCAGAATTCCTGGTCAGTCTGGTCTGGAGGAAATTCACCTTCTGACCCCCAAGTGGTGATCAGCATTTCCCTGGACATGCAAGAAAGGGCCACAAGAGCCAAATTCAGACACAATGCCTTCTGCCCACCCACTTACAATCTGCATAAGTTCACAAAATCAGTATTAAGTCTGCGGGTCCAGTGATCACAGACTCCAAGTCTTCAAAACAGCTCTTTTTATTTAGCAACTCCAGCAACAGACTATGTTGCTCATTTCTTCCCTACTGAACCCACTATACAACAGACTACAACTACTGAACAGAGAAAAACAAGCAAACTCATGCACTTTTATACCTTTCAGGCAGCCAGCTGCTGCCTCTGATTGGCCCTTGTGGAGCAATCCGAGCAATCTGATTGGCCCTTAAGCAGAGCAATCCAATTGGCTCTAGCAGAGCAATCCGATTGGCCCCTAAGTGGAGCAATCAGATTGGCTCTGGCAGAGTGATCAGGTTCCTTGATTGGTTAGTTCCTTGGCTAGTAGATAACCCTCATTTGCATCTGTGTCCAAATGCCCACAGACATAACAATCAGCATTTCCGTCAGGTGGCTATCTAGCCTCTGCTTAAAAACTTCTGTAGATGGAGAACCCACCACCTCCCAAGGAAGCCTGTTCCACTGAGGAACCGCTCTGTCAGGAACTTCTACGTGTTAAGCTGAAAATTATTTTGAATTAATTTCATCCCATTAGTTCTGGTCCGATTATCTGGGGCAACAGAAAGCAACTCTGCTTCATTCTCTATGTGACAGCCCTTCAAGTAGTTGAAGATAGCTATCATATCACATCTTAGTTGTCTTCTCTTCAGGCTAAATAGACCAAGTTTCCACAATCTCTGGACATGATGGGAGCACTGGCAGGAATATGGTTAGAAAGAAGCCTCAAAAACAGCCTTTCTCAACTTTTTTACCATTGAGGAACCTCAGAAGCATTCTTCAGGCTTCAAGATCCCCAAGAAGTGCAGAATATGTTGGAAAGCAGCACTGTGTACACACCCATCCAGGGCCCTTTGCCTTCTAACCCCCTCCAGGCCTGTCATTGGCCATTTTGGGCGATCAAAGCATCGATATGACCATATATGGTCATATCTGGACCATATATGGCCATACCACCCAATAAATGTTTAACACATTTTAAAAATATATAAAAAATTAATTATTCAGGAAACCCTTTCAGGGCTGTCAAGAAACCCCAGGATTTCATGAAACCCTAGTTGAGAAAGCCTGCTGAAAACCAACACACATCGCTTGTGTAACTACTGACAACTCCCATTCATCACCAGGAAATCATAATAAGAATAATGAAGAATGTGCTCATGGGCATGTTCTGTCCTGTCTCCATAAGGTCAATGGCCTTTGCCCACTGAAAACAAAAATCATCAACCATTCCCAAAGCAACTGATGCTCTTCAAAATTGATATCCAGAGTGTATTCTAATTTTATGTGTGGAACTGTTGTCTCTTCCTCACTTTCTGTGCGAGTTTTATTAAGAGTGTGAGCAAGCTCTGGTTTACAATATATTCAGAACCATATGTATGCATTAATTAAAGGAATGTAGAGGAGGAGGGGACCTGAGAAAATAACAAAGCAGCAGTGAATGCGTGCAATGATTTTTCATTCTGTTTCGCTTCAGCTCTGCCCCTGCAACAGAGGATCTAATCAATCTGCCGGCTATTAAGTTTGTTAATTGATAATGCATACTAATTAGGCTGTGCGCAGTTACTTAAGAGACTTTGCTAAGGTGATTGTAGGCACAAGTCCAAATGGAGTTTAAAGTATTCTGTGTGAGGTTAAAACCCATCAACCAGAATAGATGGATTTTATATTATAACAGAAGGCACAACATACTCCTAAGCGTTTAATGTATTTCACAGCTATCTATTGTTACATACCTTATGTCAATCAAACAATTAGGTTTTAGGACATTCACTACAAGCTGGAACTAAATCATGTAAGTAAAAGCATATGAATGAGTGGTCTGGGGGATGCAGTTGGTATTGTAATGCAAAGGGAGAAAACTGATTTTCACATTTATTTGGGGGGAGACAGTACATAACAGTACTGTAGGGTAAAAACAGAGCAATGTGAGAATGCAGGCTACTCGCTTTATGAATACTTAAACAACAAGACACATAAAACTGCCATGCTTTTCTGCCCACATTCAACAGGGCAATAAACCAGAGGCTGTAAACTACACGAACTATACAAACCAATAAACCCAGAGTCAATAGTTTGTATATTAATGCACTATAATCACATCTACTGTATCTGGAGAATCCCCTTTTTAAGATTATCTTTCTCTCTCTTTCTCTCTTTTTTTTCTATCCACTATCTTCACATTTCACAGTGTGATTAACAATTAAGAAAGGATCTGGAAGAACTGAGCTTGCTGAATTAAAGAATAGCAAAACAGCAGTAACTTCGCAAGTGAACCAAAATACACCTTCCCAGCCCTAAACAGCAAAATCTGAGTGGAGCTCCAGAAAGATCTGAAGACAATTAGACTATATCTAGATTAGGATTCATGGAGTAAAAAAGACAGGATTATCCAGCTGACCAGTCAAGACACATCCCTGTTCATGTGAGGCAATCCCAGTTCAAAGACAATATTATGATGCATTCTCCACACGTCCTGAAGGGCAAAGATTCCTACATGGAGAAGACAGTTGTGCTGCTGTTTTCTCATTTAACAAACAGGGCATATATGTACAGTCTTAGTTATGTGCCCTTCCAAGATGTAAATAAGGAACACAGTCAGAAAATGGCAGAGCACAACTGGAAAGGAGGCGATAGCTTTGTTTAGATCTACATTTTAATGTAGGAAACTATACCTAAGGTCCTGTATTCAAAAGGATGCAAGCCAGAAATGGAAGTGTTATGTCACCCAGTAACTGTGTGATGTCACAGATGCTACTTACATCATTTGTGATATCTAATAACATTTCTACAGAAGGATTGATGAAGCTATTATATCCTTGATGTTTGTACTTTCATAGCAAGGATAACAAGTGACAATATAAAAATATCTATCACAGCAATAATTTAATGCCTGTGGATGGGGAAAGCATTTAAAATTCAGGGATGTTATTTGTTGTACATATCACCTGCTGTACACATAGCTCAATTTGACTTTGAAGGGATTTTGATGACTAAACTATGTCTGTCTAAAATGATTCTGCAGGACCTACAAAGTGAATGTCACCAGTAACATCCATGGGAACTATCAGGGGAAAAAACAAACTTCTAGAAATGTAACAAAGTTCCTCTTACCTCATGGACAAATGCAACTGACTATAGGCGCAATAAGAATTGTCAATTTCAGATGGGATATTGAAAGACTTGAGTCAGATTGAGATCACAGGAGAGAAGGTTCTACAACTGACGAACAAGCTAAAAATTGACAAATCACCAGGCCCAGATGGCGAACATCCAAGAATTCTGAAACAATTAAAATGTGAACTTGTTGATCTCTTGACAAAAATATGCAGACTATCACTAAAATATGCCTCGATTCCCAAGGAATGGAATGTAACCCCAATTTTTAAAAAGGCTCAAGAGGAGATCCAGGAATCTGTTTTGAAAGAATTAGTAGGCTCACTGATGAACAAAAGCTACTGGGGAAGAATCAGTATGGATTCTGTAAGGAAAGATCTTGTCACCCTAACCTTTTAGAGTTCTTTGAGGGCAAGAACTAGCATATGGGCAAAGACAACCAATAGATATTTGTTCCAGAAAGCTTTTGATAAAGTTTCTTATCAAAGGTTCTTAGATAAACTTAGCAGTCATGGGATAAGAGAACAAGTCCACTTGTGGATTAAAAACTGGTTAATGGACAAGAAATTATGAATGAGTTTAAATGGGCAGTTTTCATAGTGGAAGGTGGTAAGCATAGACTTGTCTATGGACAGAGCACCTGTCATCAGCTGATGGGTGCATGGGTCATTTTGCAGCTAGTGCACCCATCAGCTATTGATGACAGGTGCCCTATCAGCTTAATTTCAATGCCTCCCCAGTTGGGAAGCCATTTAAATGGAGCATGCGGGGTGACTGTCATCATCAGCTGATGGGCACACTGGTCTCTCTGCAGCCAGTGCTTGTATGAGTTACTGATGTCTGGCATCCTACCTGCTCCCTTTAAATCCCTCCTCAACTTGGGAGGCATTGAAAAGGAGTGGGCAGAGCCTTATCATCAATAGCTGATGGGCATGCTGGCTGCATAAGCCCCGAAACATTTTGGATTTAGAACTATTAATGCAGCCGAATCTGAAAAGGTAAAGGGGCATCCCTGCCTTTCGGTGTAAAGAAGTACTTCCCTCCCTGGAGAGCCAGTTTGGTGTAGTGGTTAGGAATGCGGACTTCTAATCTGGCATGCCGGGTTCGATTCTGCGCTCCCCCACATGCAGCCAGCTGGGTGACCTTGGGCTCGCTACAGCACTGGTAAAACTGTTCTGACCGAGCAGTGATATCAGGGCTCTCTCAGCCTCACCCACCCCACAGGGTGTCTGTTGTGGGGAGAGGAATGGGAAGGCGACTGTGAGCCGCTTTGAGCCTCCTTCGGGTAGGGAAAAGCGGCATATAAGAACCAACTCTTCTTCTTCTCTTCTTCTTTCTCACAATACAAGAACTTGTCGGTACTCAATGAAATTGATGAGCTGTAGGTAATGAGCTGTAGGTAATGACTGGGGAAGGCACTGGCAAGGCCACCCTGTATTGAGTCTGCCATGAAAACGCTGGAGGGCATCACCCCAAAGGTCAGACATGACTCGCTGCTTGCACAGGGGATACCTTTACCTTTAGGTTTAGAACAGGCAAACGGAAGTACTTCTTCACCCAAAGAGTGAAGAAGTACACATGGAAATCACTGCTGGAGGAAGTCATGGCGATACAAGTATAGGCAGCTTCAAGAGGGGATTGGATAAACATATGGAACAGAGGTCCATCAATGGCTATTAGCTACAAGATATAAATGAAACTCTATGTTTGGGGCAGTGATGCTTTATATATTATAGGAATTTGGTGGCCTATTGTGATTGTTTCTGGAGTTCTGGCCCCACTTATGTTCTTAAGCTATCCCTTATAGCAGTGGTCCCCAACCTTTTTATCACTGGGGACCAGTCAACGCTTGAAAATTTTACTGAACCCCGGGGGGGTGTAGTCTTTTGCCAAAGGACGTCACCACCGATGCCTGAGCGCCTGCTCCACTTGCTTTCCTGCTGACGCCCCTGACTTCCCGCCACTCACTGGGGAGCGCTGCCAGCAGCAGCTGTGCAATGCCACACCGAGGGGGAGCCCCAGCCATGGTGGCTGCCAGAGAGCACCAAAGGTGAGCCAGCAGAAGAGTGGCAGGGCAGCCCCTGAGGCAGCAGCCAGGAAGGAGGACGAGGAGGAGCTGCGGCCCGGTACCGGTCCCCAAACCGGGGGTTGGGGACAGCTGCCTTACAGCATAAAAAGTCATTTGTTTTTCAAAGTTTCCTGCCACCTACCCACTGTTATGTCTTCATCAACCCTAATATCCAGATGCATTGATCCTCATGTACATTATTTGCATCCCATCATTTCAATCTAACTGCTGGAGTATCACAGGACTATATGTGCTTCTTGAACTATTAGTTTTCTCCTTTCCTCCTCTCTTAGCGTCAGACGAAACATAATGGCCACCACAAGGATACCACCACCATTTTAAAATACGATGAGGACCTGATCAGGTTTCCTCATTAGGTTTCCACATGTTTGCAAACAACTGCATTTTTTTTTCTAGTACAGAAATAAACCACCAAATGGAGGCTTTATAAGATGTCAATTCAAGTTTTCAGCACAGGAGAACATACCATTGAACGGTTCACTCTGCAGACTAGAATATCATCAGCTAAATGGCTTGCTAAAAATTACACAGCTTGTCTGCCAAATTCTGAAAAATTGCATTACCATTAGTTATGGAGATCTGGATTACATTTTTTTACCCTTTGCTGGGGATTAGCAACAGTATTTTCATTCTACTGCTATACAACTACCCTTATTTATCTACCCATCAAGAGACTTTTCTCTCTTCCTTCAAGACCTTCTTTCTAAATTTAAGGCAGGTAACTATGACAGTCTGTTGCAGCAAAATATGCAGGAGTCTCATGACAACTTAAAGCCTAACCAAATCTTCTCTTAGGATTAGCTTTCATGGACTAAAGCCCACTTCATCTTATGCTAGTATAAAATGTTGTTAGTTTTTAAGGTGCCACAAGATTTCTATTTCTTATTTTCAGCCATCTCTCTCAACCCATCCTTACTTGCACCTCCTCTGCTACCTTGACCCCCCTACCCCTCCTATATAATACTCATTTGTCAATTTTGTCATGATTGTTGGGTTCATTAAACGCAGACACCCATGAATGAGAAACGAATAACAGCTTCATTGCAGAGTATGTGTCCCACCATCATAGATGGCCTGATTGCTTTCAGTGTTAGGCTATGAATAGGAAAAATGTACCCAGAAGGTTACTTTCATCCCACCATCTGGAAACTGCTTTCTCTCCATGAATTTTAGTACCCAATATTAAGTCTGAATGTGGTCTAAAAGTTCTTCCTAATATATTCTGCAATTACTTGTAGGGACATATTTGAAGATAAACAACCAGGGTATAAAACTCAGTTTATGACTATAGTTTTCACACACTTTTGCCTATTTTAGAGTCAATTACTGAAAATATTGATGCAATTAAATATGAAGATGAAAACAACTTCAGAGATTCCTAAATGAAACAGATTGTTTGAATCCAATCCAATTTGTTCTCATGCCTGGTTATGAGACTAAAACAGCTTTAGTCACCCTGTTGGATGAACATAGTATCCTTCAGGGCCACTTCTTTTCAAAGTTGGGACTGGGAATTACTATTTGTTCCAATCTCAACCATACGTTTTAGAGTGTGGTGCTGGAGATTGTTCTCTCTATCCCATGGAGTCTGCGATCTTTTCTGGGCAAAAAAGTTCTTGCTGCTCTGGTGCACGCCCAGGTAACATTTAAGTTACACTACTGCAATGCACTCTACATGGTACAGCTACAGTTGGTAAAGACTGCTGCAGCCAGATAGTTGACTGGAGTAAGTCATAGGGACCATATCACTCCAGCCTTGGTCCATCTGCACTGCTGTTCAGTTTGCTTCCACACCCAATACAAGGGTGTATTGACAGACAGAGGCCCATTCAGTTTGGGGCCAGCATACCTTAAAGACCACCTTCTCCCATAACAACCTACCAAATCATCCTGGTTATTCCAATCATCCAGTGGAATAGGCTGCCTAAGGAGGTGGTGAGCTCCCCCTCACTGTCAGTCTTCAAGCAAAGGTTGGATACACACTTTTCTTGGATGCTTTAGGATGCTTTGGGCTGATCCTGCGTTGAGCAGGGGGTTGGACTAGATGGCCTGTATGGCCCCTTCCAACTCTATGATTCTATGATTCTATGATTTTTGGAACTCCCTTCCCCAGAGAGATTTCTTTGTTTCCCTCTACTCTTTTACCACCAGGTGAAAGAATTTTGTTTGGTTTGGTGTTCTTTCACTAACTCTTATTAGACATATTTGTGTGTCTTTGTGTTTATGAATTCATATGTTTTGTTTTAAATTAATTTTTTATATTTACATTTTGAATTCTAAGCCTGAGCCTTCAGGGAGGGCGGTATATAAATGCAATAAATAAATAAATGAATAAATGTTGTTTTAATATTTAATATTTTGTTGTACTGGACCCCCTGAATGTATAAATACAAATAAATCAATATTGGAAGTATCACTAACAGGAATTGCTGTGAGCCGCAAGAGGGGGCAATATGGAAATGTAACCAAATAACTAAATAAAAATAAATCATGCCCTGCACCAAAGGAGACTAGACAACATGAAATATGTAGATCATGCTTGTGAAAAAATGCATGTTTTTAAGATTTTGCTTTGGATAAGATGGTTTAGAGAGACCAGCATTTCAGACCATCTACACCACATAGTATTCAGTCATGTGCAATATTCAAAAGCAAGCAAAAGAAGAATGGAAAAAATTAAGTGGAAACTCATCAAGGATGCAAAACTTTCTTTCAACAAACCTGTGACAAACAAATGACTTCTGAGCTATTAGCAGTTTTGTTGCTTCCTACCAAATATATTAATTTTGTTTTCCCTGATGAAGAGAATGAAATGCATTGGAAAAGTTTTAATACTTAAATAAATACTTCTAAAACCTTTTATGGGATTCTACTCTTACAGCAGTAACCAGCCATGTCTCTTTAAATGTACACAAACATCCTATTTTATACACAGTAGATAAATGAAAAAATAATTAATATTAGAAAACAAATTATTGTAATTATTGTTTTGGTGAGAAAGCAGCATACTTGACAGTGACAACAGGAAAAACAAGAAGAACAAATCTAACACACACACAAAAACACACACTAATATATATCCACAGTACAGTACAAGCCATTTTTAATGTATCAATGAACATTTATCCCAACTTTCAAAATTAGAACAGGCAAAAACATTTGTCTGTTAAGTGAAAAGGAACAGAAAGGAACACAGGCAAAGGGGAGACACCTGATGTTGAAACTGACCAATCTTTAAAAAAATAACAACTGTCAAGCAGCTGCAAAGCCCCATTTTTCATATTCCCAAGCATTAGGGGATTCTCTGCTGTGTTATCAGCCATTGTTAGAAATGGGAGAGTCATGCAATCTCATAATATGGGGGAACATGTTGAATTTACAGAATACACAGTAGAAGTCCCTGACACTGACATTGCAAGCTGTGATCCATGTGGCTCAATTGCCATTTTAATGTTATGCTTCCAGAGACTGCCAAAGTTCCCCCCCCCCCGCAACTTTGTTCACAAGAGCATTAAAAGGAGAAATGTTTTCAAATCTTTGTGATTCCTGTCCCAGTGTCTGTCTCTTTTTACATTTCATATCAATTTCATTCCATAGTGACACCCCCCCTTATTTTGTCTGCAGGCAACACTGACATTCTTTCCTGTCCCACACTGGGGATGCTGCCATTTGCCTCCTTTGGTGAACACCTGTAGAGTTGCTGAAAGACCAAAAGGCAAGACTTGAAACTGGTAATGTGCTTGACAAATATGGAGATGTGGAGGTATACCTTCAAGGGCTATGAGTGTCCTGCATAGTGCAGGGGGTTGGACTAGATGACCCATGAGGCCCCTTCCAACTCTATTATTCTAAGATTCTATGATTCTTCTATGATTCTAGGTCCAGGGATGTCAAATATTCTCCTAGCTAAAGGGCCTCTGCTTTTAAGTGGAGGGTTTCCATCCTGAAGTGGTGAAAACAAATAAACGGGTTGATGAATTTCAAGTCAAGGATGGACGTCCAAGTCCCGTTCCTTCTGGACTCCATGAAGAAGGTGGAATATACTCCATGTCCTTGTTCTTGAATGGGAACTGGCTCTACATCCCTGATTTGGCAAAGGTGTTGTGTTGCCTGAATTTGTAGCAGGGGAAATGAGAAATCGATTTGGGGGCAGGCTGTTGAATTCTAGCATATAGCCACGGGCAACGATGACCCTTGAGCAAGAGTCCATCTATCCAGCCTGTTGGAAAAACATCAGACAATCCCCTACTGGAATATTCTCTGAGTCATGTCTTTGTCACTTTGGCGTCCCACTCGGGACAGTCAAGTTTGCCTGTGCCTGATCTTTGGAATGTGTTGTCGAAGCCCCCTCTCCTGAATCCTTGTCTAAAACTTCCCCAGGAGCCCCTTCACTTGTCAGATCTAAAACCGCAAAGAGTGTTTTGAGTACGAATTGAATAATTTTGGTGGGGGCATCTGACATCCTTTGTGATATACTTAGGCATCACTCTCTTTTTGTCTCTAGACTTGGCTACAATTTTCTCTAGGCAGTCTCCAAAGTCTATCCCCATGAAACAGATAAGTGAGAACCGTGGCCTTGGCTTGATAATCAGCTTGCCATGCTTTCAGCCAAAGCACTCTCCTGGCAATGGTTGTGGATGCAATGACCCTAGATGGGGGAAAAAAAGAGTTTTGAAACTACCAATTATATAAATGTGCTATTCTAAATACTATTATCTCACCCTATATTTTTTCTGTCCATTTATCTGCCTGTTCTTTATTTTGTTCAAATAAGCTCCCTGAGACATTAAAACATGATCTGTAAAGGTTTTATATCAGCTACTTTTTCATCCAGTAATGTTGTGAATGTTTCTCAGCAATATTGTCACTAAGTCAAATATGCTATAAGTCTATGAAAAGAGATGCATTCATCATTATTTTAAATCAACTATATAGTAAACATATGCATTTCCTCTCTGCTTATTTTGCATTAAAACTGGGCACCCGAGGAAAGATGTATGTTGAGTTTTACAGACATTTTAAGTCAATAGAGAAATGGCTGGTTGTTTATTACAGTTCTCAGTTTGACAAAATAAGAGTCCAACAGCACCTTTAAGACTTTTAAAGAATGAGCTTTCTTGGTCTTAAAGATGATATTGGACTCTTATTTTGTTGTGCTACTTCAGACCAACAAGGCTACCCATTTGAATCAATTCTCAGTCTGGTTATGCCATTAATTATTCCATTGCATTGTGACTCCTTTCCAGTTCTGTGTCATCTTTGTCTCCACATTAGGGAAACCTGTGAACATTACAACAAACTCAAACCATCAAGGCAGCAAAAATCTTTTGGGGGTATGTACATCTTGACAAAGGAATGCAAGGGATTTTGCAGAGAATTTTTAATCAAAGATTTGTGCTGCTATTGGCTACTGAAATTGACGGAGGAATTCACTAGGTTCCTAGAGGGTGGAACAATGACCTGTTTCAAGCTATATAAATCAACTTTAGAGAAATGCCCTCTCTCTACTATAGACTGCTCAGAGGCTGAGCTTCGGCCTCCAATAAAGTAGAGTAGATTAAACAGAAGAATGATTTGTCCAAGGCTGCTACATGAGCTTCAGGGCTGAACGGCGATTTGAATATTCAAACTCCGCATATTCTGGGCACTCTATGACACTAACTTTCAAACTTTAGAGCCCTCGACAGGAACATTAAATTCATAGTGAAGAAAGAACAATATCTTCTCTCTTGGACATGGAAAAGAGAGATGTGGAAGGGGCCTTTGAATCCTGAACTGCTGCCATTTGGTTTATAATTAAAAGCAAAACAGTACTAGCAACAACCCAAAAATCATTCTGTCTTTAATATAAGGCAGTACACAAAGGAAAATGATTAACATTCAGCTTAGTCCTCCAGTATGAACTAAATTATGTGGATTTTAAAATACAAAAATGAAGATAAATGAATCTCTCTCTTGCCCAGCCATCACATATAAAATAAACATTTGGCCTAAAATTATTCTTGTTGTTTAGTATGTTTCAGAAAAAAAATAAGGTACAGCACTTGCAGACCTTCAAAATGAAGTATAGTCAGTGATTTATTTTTCTGCAATTCTGGTTTTTACAAGACATCACATCCCTTCTTTCTTTGTTCCCAAATTCTTTTTATTATATAATGCAATTGAAATGTGTATATAAACTGGTAAATCAAAAATTCATATGTATGCAACTGGTTAAATCAAAAGCATTTACTAAACTTACTACAATGGATGTGAGTGTTTGTAAAGTGCCATCAAGTCACAGCACACAACATACGAAGAAAAGTTGGTTTTTATACCCCACTTCTAACTACTTGAAGGTACTTAGGGCTGATCCTGCATTGAGCAGGGGGTTGGACTAGATGGCCTGTATAGCCCCTTCCAACTCTTTGATTCTATGATTCTAAGGTGTCTCAAAGTGGTTTACAATCGCCTTCCCTTCCTTTCCCCACAACAGACACCCTATGAGGTAGGTGACACTTAGAGAGCTCTAATAGAACTGATCTGTGAGAACAGATCTAAGCGGATTGTGAGTAGCCCAAGCTGGCTGCATATGGAGGAATGGAAAATCAAACCTGGCTCTCCAAATTAGAAGCCACTGCTCTCAACCACTGCACCAAGCTAGCTCACTAAGCAAGGGACTTTCAAGGCAAGTAAGAAGAGAGATGACCCTTCCTCTGCAGTGTTTCCTTGGTGGTCTCCTAACCAAATACTGATCCTGCTTAGCTTCTGAGATCTAACAAGGTCAGGTTGTGCCATGTCAGCTTCACTCCTACTGCAAAAAATATGTAAGTATT
Source organism: Paroedura picta (assembly GCF_049243985.1). NCBI lineage: Eukaryota > Metazoa > Chordata > Lepidosauria > Squamata > Gekkonidae > Paroedura > Paroedura picta. The sequence goes on from NC_135375.1 coordinate 33,047,351, forward strand.
ATAAACAGGAGACTTGTAGAACCTTGACATTTATGGTAGCATAAGCTTTCATGGTCTTTCCGCTGTAATGAGTGAATCCTTACTATGCAAATTTGGTGGGGGATCCTACCCGTACCCCATCACTCCATTGAGCAAAGTTTATTATTTTTAAATAAATATTTATATTTCACATTTCCTTTGGATTCATATGTGAAGTCTTCCTCCTGCCTATGGATACTTCGTCCAATTTAAGAGATTCTTCCCTTGGAAAAAGAACCATTTAAGTTGAAGGAAGGGTCCTTAGGCTGGAAGATGACTACTTGGAGGATGTTTTGATCCACCAAACCTTATGTAGGAAGACAAGAAGAAAACAGAAAGGTCAGTTGACCATAAAAGGCAACAAGTACAGAGTGAACTATAATTATGTAAAATTCAAGTCCAATCAAGAAACGTTCAGAGATCATTCATTAAATAAGCTAAGCTAGTTAACATCTCTAATGGGTGAGGAGACACAGATTTTATTAGGACAGCTAATATGTATAATAAGTTAAAACATATTGATGTGAATTCTCTTAATGAACCCCAGTTCAGCTTTTTCATGCTGGAGTCTACCTCTGAAACTCCACTTAAGTTAGAAGAAAGCTCCTTATGCTAGTGGAAGGCTTCAAGCTTTGCTGAACAAAATAGTGGCATACGTGACAAAGCTCTTTAATTTCTACAGCCTGACCCAAAAGAATATTTGCTCCAAAACGCAAAAATGCTGGGCCCAGAAACACAAAACTACTCTCTGGAGAAACCATCTGTTGCTAGTCCAGGGTTACTAGAACTTTTCTCTTGATCAGTACAGCTGAGGAAAGGATCAGATCTGCTGAGACCCCATGCACCTGAGGCAATGTCCTTGCAATAAACACAACAGTGTATCTATGATTTTGCATAGTTGGTGTGGGGTAGCATTTTTCTGTCAGATGCAAAGAAGCTCCTTCATTCACAACCCCTTGTTATGATTCTGCTTTAGTTTCAGCCCTCTAAACACAGCTTGTATTGCTGGCTGCATTGCAGTGCACCATGACTAAAGGAAGACTTAGAGTTGGTTGGACTGTAAAGCTATACCAGGGGACAGATCCACTTGGCAGAGGATTGTGGTGGATGGCTCTGTACAGGGTATATTCTCAAAGCCGGCTTAATATGCTATTTAAGAGAAGTTTATTTATTTATTCTTTAACTTATATACTGTCACTCTCAAAGACTCGTTGCAGTTTACAATAAAATAACAAAACAACCCAACCTTTAAAATCCCCAACACGTTAAAAGATGGCTATCCATTAGAGTTAACTCCCCATCTCCCCCCTGTCCAGCTTGCAGTCAGGAGGTCTTTCATTAGGAGCGAGGCCCCTGATCTCACTAGTTCTAGGGAATCCCCTGATGGTAACTCCAAGACCTCAACCCAGCCTCAACCATACGCCTGGCAGAAGAGCTCCATCTTGCAGGCCCTGTGGAAAGCTAATAACTCTGATAGGGCTCGTAGCTCTTTAGGGAGCTCATTCCACCAGGCTGGGGGCAGGGCCAAAAAAGCCCTGGCCCTAGTCGAGGCCAGGCGAATGTCCCGGGGACCTGAGACAACCAGCAGTTGTGCTTTTGCTACTGCTCTTCTGTTTTTAATTTTCATTGTGGGTTTCAGTTTTTATCAAATTCTCTCTGATATACACAGTTCTCTAAACATTTGAAAGATGCCTTGAGAAGAAATGTCAGAAGAAAGATAGGGTATAGATAATTCAAATAAATAATGTATATTCACATAGTTCACACTGAAGAAATACCTTAACACCAAAGTAATCTCTTTCTCTCTTTACCTTTTATAGGTTAATCTAATAATTATCCACTATTTTATGTAAGTATATAAACATTGGACAGACACACACCTTTGTAGAAATCATAGAAAACACCTGGAATTATAACATCCTTTGTACAGCAAGTGTCATATTATGGTTTTTTGGTGATTACGTCAATTTAGTATTTCACGTATTATTAATAATTCCTCATTACATAAAATTATTACTAAACTGGCAATTAAGTGGATGTGAAGGATCCATATGTTGAAGTGTTCATAACATTTCAATTATGAACTTCATATCAGATGTCTTCCAACGTACATTAGTGACAGTAATGAACACGCTCTTTTGCCAAAGGCACCCAAATGAGCTCATTCAGCTTTGTAGTCTATCATTATATTGGTCCTGAATCGGTCGATCATTTCCCCCCTCTGTAGATTTATGGGTATGAGATTTCTGTAGGAACTTTGGGAGTGGTGTATTGTGGCTCTAACCAGTGGCCATCTCCACCATGGGCTATTGAAATAAATAAATAAATACTTAATTTTTTTAGCTGGTAAACAAAATCATAAAAGCAATTGTTGTTGTTGTCAGACATTGAGTCATGTCTGATTCTTGGCGATCCCAAGGAACATCTGTCGCCACGATCCCCAATCCTGCACCACCTCCCTCAGCCATGTAATGTTCTGGCCGGTGTCCACCTCAATTGCGTCCAACCACCACACCCTTTGTTGGCCTGGTTTCCTTTTTCCACTGAGTTGGATTGCATGATATGGCCAGAGTTTTGTGATTTTACTTAAGAATTATTAAATTAACCATATAACAATCTGAAATACCTGCCAACCAATATGCCAGACAAGGGGGTCTAACATCAAGGGGTCGGTATTTCCATCTTCCAGCAGAGAGGCCAGCACTTTCTAGTGGTTATTTTGGGCCTTGACCATAAGTCTGGTGACACAGTTCTATCTTGCTGTTCCTGTGGGACTGATTAAGATCCCACAGGGCCCTGACCTCCCTTTCTCAGTCCTCCTTGCCCCTTAAAATCTTGTTCTCCTTGTTCTCTAGAAATGTCCTAAACAGTTAATATTCCCCTACTGAAAGGAAATCTACGTGTTCTTTGCTGTAGTCTAACATCTTTATTCCTGCTCTGTCTTTGCTGACCACTTACATTAACTGTCCCATTCTCTTGTGGATGTTCTATAAATCAAACACTTTATTGTACATTTCAAAGGCAAACAGAGGAGATGAGGGAAGAAAAAAGTAATCTGGTGAGCAACCAACCATTTTGTAGTTTATAAAACTCCTCCCTGTCTCTGTAGAACATCCTCTTTATGAAAGGAACTAGGGATGCTTCAAGAAAGTATGGGATTTTACTGATACAGGCTAATGTCTATAAAAAGGCTTCTGTTAGCCATTAGTGTAGTAGCCCAGCCTTTCTTAAATCACCTGCATAGTCCCATCAGGTTTTGTAAGCCCCATTTTTGATCACAGGATTATTTGGCCTATCCACATTGAGTTTCTCTTTTAATGTTGCTTTTACTAGTACTCTGATATAATTCGTTATCCATTATAGATAATTTTCCTATAGGCAAAATACCTTGCAGCCTCCATTTTTTCTCCTCCCAGCAAACCTATGAAGCATATCATTGTTCTTATTTTTATAGATAATGTATTGAAGCTGAAATATGAAATGTCAGTGCATCCATGGCTGACTGAGATCTAATCCAATATCTCCTAGGCACTCATCCAGCAATCTGTTTGCTGAACTAAACTCAGAGCAGAACTATACATTGCCCAGAATTAGATGGAAGACTGACATGGTAGAATTCTGTATTGTGCTACCACTAATTGCCAAAGGTGCATTAAGTATTACCCTGCATAAAGAGTTCCCTGCTCTTTAGGGGGGAGTTAAATGCAAATTTTTCTGCCATATGTGTTAACCTACTAAATGCAAGGAGTACTTTATATGGATGTGCATTCAAAATGAGGAAATTGTGTAGATAACTAGCAAACAGCACAAATACAGCAAAATAAATTCAGAATTGTACAAACCAATATTGACTGGATTCACTGGTTTTCAAGCCAAAGCCACTAACAGAGAACCCACTCAGTAGAATTCACCTGCCCAAAGGGCAAAATTGTTTTCTGGTTTTGTTTTGTTTGTTTTTAACTCCTCTGGAGAAAGCCACTGGCTCAAAATAGGTCAGAATTTTTGAATAAATACTGACTCATAATATTATGAATTTTTCTTTTTAAAATTTATTTTAACTTGAAACAACATATGACTTCTTCATCTCACTTCTTGCTACCGAAAGTAATGCTATTCAGAATCATGGCTTTTCTAGCTTCTCATTTTGCATGACTCCTCTTGTCTGTTGTGGGGAGAGGAAAGGGAAGGCCACTTTGAGCCTCCTTCGGGTAGAGAAAAGCAGCATATAAGAACCAGCTCTTCTTCTTCTTCTAAATTTTTATTTAAAATGCTATTGTGTTGTGGCATTACCACATAGCAACTGAGAAGTGACTTTAAAAAAGAATTAATTTCAGGGCTCAGGGGGAAAGAAAGTTTCAGTCCACAAGAGAACTGCTGTGCTATGAATGGTGGCTTGCTGTGATTGACAAGCCAAGGAGCGGGGGGGGGGGGAATCATAGAATCATAGAGTTGGAAGGGACATCATGGGTCATCTAGTCCAACCCCCTGGACTATGCAGGACACTCACACCCCAGTTGCTCATCTACTGTAACCTGCCACCCCTTTGCCTTCACAGAATTAGCCTCTCTATCAGATGGCTATCTAGCCTCTGTTTAAAAATTTCCAAAGATGGAGAACCCACCACCTCCCGAGGAAGCCTGTTCCACTGAGAAACCGCTCTGTCAGGAACTTCTTCCGGATGTTTAGATGGAATTTCTTTTGAATTAATTTCATCCCATTTGTTCTGGTCTGTCCCTCTGGGGCAAGAGAGAACAATTCTGCTCCGTCCTCCATATGGTACCCTTTTAAATACTTGAAGATGGTTATCAGATCCCCTCTCAGTCGTCTCCTCTCTAAGCTAAGCAGACCAAGCTCCCCCAACCTTTCTTCATATGTCTTGGTCTCCAAACCCCTCACCATCTTTGTTGCCCTCCTCTGGACACGTTCCAGTTTGTCAACATCCCTCTTCAATTGGGGTGCCCAAAACTGAACACAGTAGTCCAAGTGTGGCCGAACCAGAGCAGAGTAATGCAGTACCATCACCTCCCGTGATCTGGACACGATGCTCCGTTTGATACAGCCCAAAATCCCGTTTGCCTTTTTAGCCACTGAGTCACACTGCTGACTCATGTTCAATGTATGGTCTACTAAGACTACTGGATCCTTTTCTGCACATGCTACTGCCAAGACATTTGGTTTTTCCTACCTAAATGCAGAACTTTACATTTGTCCCTATTGAACTTCATTTTATTCAGTTTAGCCCACTTCTTGAGCCTATCAAGATCATCCTGTATTCTGTTGCTGTCTTCAGTTGTGTTTGCTACCTCTCCTAATTTAATAAGTATCCCCTCTAATCCCTCACCCTAATAATTTGTAGTTCAGCTTGTTTTCCCTTTCAGCCTCCTCAGGAGGCAAAAAGCCTCCACAAGGCAGAGGGAAAACGCGGAAGGGAGTCTCCCATGAGGTGTGCAAACGCATGGCAGGTGGCAGTGCGAGGTTTAGCCAGTGACCTTTTTTCCACATAGGATAAAAACAACATGAGGAGAAAATATTTAAAGGACAGTTTCTTAGGGTTAAAGAAAAGTTGGGAGATCCAGTAACAAATCTCCAGTTGGACTCTGATGAATATTAATGTAAATCTCTAGGCTGTTATATAGTTGCAGATGAGAGTGTAGGTATGGATTTGAGTGAAAGAGAACCCCAAAAGTGAGGAACTTCAGTCACAGCTGAGGAATTGAGAGGGACTCTTCTCATAGCTATGTTTCTGCTATATGCTCATTTGCAACATATACAAATATTAATAGTTCTATACTATAGAAAAAATAAAATGATTGGTATACCACTACTTCTTTCCATTAAATTCCAAAAAATGAATACCTGGCATATATACAAAAACGTGTCCTTGATTGTTGCCTCAACAGATTACAACAGCCTATAATGCAAATCAACCTTTCCCCCTATTCTCCCCAATAAGCATATTTATTTCAGAAATAAGGTTGGTAGAATGAATGGCCATGCATGTCTGATGCTGAAGTAAAACACATTTGAGCCTAATTCATTGGAGAAATTGTTCAAGAACAGTTCATCTGTGTGGAAAATACAAGTCTTGTAATGCTGCCAAGATCGGTGAGACCTTTGGTGATCAGCTAAGTAAATATTAGTCATGCAAGTTAGAACTGCCCTAGAGTGACTTTAACTCCACACAATGAACCTCTCTAACATTTCAGGTTTTTTCTGAAGGGAATACGGTACATTAAATATCCTTGTTTGGTTTAATTTCTCATCTTCTCTGCTGTTTGTCTTCTCCCATTGACCTGTGCCCCTTAGTTTGCATTTAGTGGACATGCTGTATTTTCAGAAAAGAAGACATTGGACACTTATTTCGATGACCTAACATTTTTCATTCAAATACAGCAAGGATCTCAAGCGAGTAAATACAAGGCCATATTCATCCTTGCTATATTTTATATAGAAGAATAATTTCAGTAAGCAGTTTGCTTTAAATGACTTGAAGCCAAAGCTGGTATTTCTGATCCCAGGGATGATGCTGTAAACAGCATCCCAATGGAGAATTCTGTAGCTGCAGCATGCTAAAGGTCATTCTGATGGACAGCCACAATTACACAGAGAATCTTCATGATGCTACCACCCAGACTGGTTATATGAAGACCCTCAACGTGATGCTGATAGTCTCAGTGGGTAGACCTTCCATTAGTTACTGCTGGGCTATGTGCACAGAATTAGCCAAACAGATGCTGGTTTTGATGGCTTCACATATTCAATATGTGCCCAGCTCTAAATTCCACGTTTTTAGCAAATGCTTAAAAAAAAAAGAAAGCAGTGTCCAAATTAGCACAGTTTTAAAAACTAAAACGAAAATTGCTTTTGGATATGCCCATATAGCAGGATTACAGGATGAGGCAACTATTTCTAAAAAGTGAGAAACTTTTCCACGTGTGCACTATGAATTTCCAAAAATAAATATAGAGCATAAAACAGATACTGAGCCTGTATCCTGGTTTCAGATATAGGAAAGTATCTTTTGGCTTTTTATAGACTTAGAATACATTTTCCCACTCTTTTAATTGTCATCTTTGGCTGCTGCATTCTTGGCCCATTGTCTAAGACCCTACAAATCTTACATAATAACACAGAAACTAAATTACATGGCCTTTCCCAATTATGCTAATTGGATGCTTATCTATGCAACTACAAAGAGAGGTGATTTGGAGGTGAGTCACATAAGGCAATACAGTTATACAAGGGTACATTTGCTATTATTCTTGCTGTTCTTTCCCTTTACATTACACAGGTTTTTAAAAACCAACATAAATTGTTCTACTCTTCCTTCAGTTCAATACAAGCTCAGGCATGGGACAGGTACACTGGCCTGGGCTTCCCATCTGAAAAGGCTATTGAGCTGCCTAGCATTCTGAGAATGAAGCCAAAAACTGTTGTCATCTTTCAAGTTGACAATTTGTTTATTTTTAGATTTTTACCTTGCCATTCCTCAGAGGACTTAGGGTGGCTTGCACCTGTATATAAAATACATAATAACTGAATATAGTATAAGTTTTAAAATGTAAAATTCAGTTTAAAAATCAATTGGTTCGATTATAGAAATCTCTATGATCACCTCTTCTCACATAGAGCATTATGATGAACTAATGACTGGGGACCATATGAAGTATTTGGAATGGTGCCTCCAGATGGACTTTTTAACAGGGAGGCCAGCATCTTCTTGATGTTATCTCTCTGGCCTCAACCACTGGCCTAGAAAAACAGCTCAGTTTTGCAAGACTTATTAAAGACCTGCAGGGCCTGGATCTCATTAGGCAGAACATACCACCAGACTGGGAGACCAAGTCCAAAAAAGCCCTGGCCCTGGTTGAGGCCCATTTCAGCTCTTTGGAACCATGGACCCTGAGCAAATTCTGGTTACTAGATCTTAGCACTCTTTGAGGGGCAAAATGAAAGAGGCAGTCACAAAGGTACAAGGAATGGATTGTATACCTCTTTCTAGCATTGCCTTTAATCATTTTACAGTGAAATCTCAGAGTTATACCCTTCCAAGCCCATTGGCTTATATGGACCTATACAATAACTTTGCTTCAGTTTGCATTGTTTTATTATCTGCATCCTGCTTTTGACAAATCTTCAAAGCAACTCAAATATTAACAATATTAAAATTGTTATATTTTTTCATATAGCTGAAATGCAGCTAGCCCATGCTGGGTAACACCTCAAAATAATGAGTTTATCATAAAACATACTGGTTGGCAGTCTAATTTGATCATCAAGTGCTGGCCTGCTTCAAATAAAGTTTATCTGCTATCACCCGATCTAAAAAAAAAAAAAGAATCAGCAAGCTGCTGTTTCATCTCTTTCTACTAGAGCATTCATCCACTTCAAAGTTAAGGCTAGTTCTTTAAATTAGAGTCTCCCCTTTCTAGATTTATTTCTCATTGACTCTATAATTATATAATTAAAGCTAATATAAGTAATTTAAACATTTAATTTATTTAATGGCATTGAGGAGAGTGTTTAAGGTCAAAGGAGAACTGAGGTCTTAGAGTCATGATTCATGAGTGAATTTTCAGGCAGTGATTGTAGTTAGTTAGGTGTCATTGCAAGGCTAATGATCAAAGGTCTTAAAGAGACAGAAGCCGTTACTTTGCTTTCCTGTTCAGAATTCTGTGAGATTATTCCATAACACCTGGGTTTCTTAAACTGGGGTCCTGGAAGCCCTATGGATCTTATGGCATACTCCAGGAGGTCTAAAGCTCCTTTGCAAAAACAGAAGGAGATAATTTCTCATGCCCTTCAGTTATAATGAATACTGAGCTCTCTCAGTTTTCTAGGAACTGAGGTACGAACTCTCCACCTCAGCAAATGAGTCAGAGACTCAGCTTCCCTCTCTTCTGAAGGGCAGGAGTCCACAATCACCCAGTTCCTATATCACTTCAGAGGACTAGTGAGAAAATATTCTGATTAGTTGCTAGGATCCTAAAGTCTAATTAGTACGGGCTTTCTCAACCAGGGAAGAGTCTGCACTTACTTTCTTTATTCCATTGTCAATCCTGTTGAATTCAGATCTCTTTGAACTCGGATCTTCTTCTCCCCCCCCCCATTGAAACAGGAAAGTCTTCTGCACATGGTTAAGGTAGTTCAGAAGGTGGGGGGAGCCTCTTTCTTTCTTTTCTTGAAGGGTGGGGGGAGAGGAGGCAGGGAGCCTCTTTCATTTCTGGGAGGGGAGGGGGAGAGGATCGAAAAAGGCAAGGGAGAAAAAATCAAGGACCGACAGAAGTTGAGAGAAATTAGGGGCTTCTCCTTTAAGGCAAGTGTGTCACATGACCAGGTGTAGACTATCAGAGGTTCTCTACCACGGAGCTTTCGTTCCTAAATTGATATTGAGCATTAACAGCACTATGAGATATCGCACAATAAAGGTAGGGTCACTCCAGATCAATCCTTCTTGCTGCAGAAGGAAAATTTAAATTGCCCCAAATCCAAATGGAAATCGCATTCTGTGTAGAGGGCAGGGACTGAATCGATCTGGGGTCGGAATAAAAGCTCTGTGCAGTTTACACCCAGGGTTTTATGAAACCCTGGGATTTCTTGATGGCCCTGGAAAGGTTTCCCAAGTTAAACATTTATTGGGTGATTTGACCATATAAGGTTATGTCAACCTGACCCCCTCCCAAAATGGTCAATGATGGGCCTGGAAAAGATGGGGAGTGGTCCGAGATGGGCATGTACACAGCTCTGCTTCCCAAACATATTCCCCACAATCATGCCACTTCTGGAGTTTCTCAAAGCCTGAAGAATGTTTCAGGGGTTTCTCAACAGTAAAAAAGTTGAGAAAGGCTGAATTAGTGGAGTGGGACCAAGGAAATTAACTCCTGATACAGTCATCATAGTTACTCCAAGTATAATATTGAACTGGTCTCTCTTTACTGCTTTTCAGTACAAAGGATTTTCCCACAGAGAGACACCATTATGCATCTATAAGATAATAACCATGATTTATGCTTTTCAGTTAAATACCTAAAGTTGAAATTTTGTGTAACTCTGGTCTTTATTTCTATGAGATGCTCTGAAAATTATTCTATGTCATTCCTCACCTCGTTCAGCCAGTCTCCCTTCCCTGAAGGCATTAACAGGACAGACAATTCAAACAATTCATTTAAACTTGCTTATAAATTGTGATTCTCAGTGCATTGTTTTTAGGCCAATTGCCTCTGCTAGAAATGCTCAGCTTGTTACAAACTTTTAATTTATGTTCTTTTTTTACGCTTTATCTTTCCCCTGCAACGGTTACCTAAAGCAGCTTACATAATTATCCACTCCTCTATTTTATCTTCACAACAACTATGTGAGATAGGTTAAGCTGAGAGTGTGTGATGGGCCCAAGGTAACTGTTGGAACTGCAATCAGCAAGTAATTTTGTGAAGTCAGCTCTGAAGGGCTGTTGTTAAACTGTTTAAGCAGCTTACCTTTGTGCTCACTAGTGGTGTTGGGTGGTCAGTGCTGGGATTGCAGACATGAGCAGTGGAAAAATCCCAAGCACATGCCTGGGAGCTCTCTTTGTTTAAGAGTTTAAGAAGAGCATTATGATTTAAAGGGATGTCACCAAGTACAAACTTTTGATTGATTAAAACATAGCCCCCTAACCAGGAAACAGGTAAAGGTATTATCTATTTTTAACACATGTGAGTTCAGAAACTTTGGGAAGTATGTGCTGTTGTGACATAGGAATGTGGGAATGCTCTGGTAGTCCCATCTCTTTAAGAACTTGCCACAATTTGTTGTGCTCCACACAATCAAAGGCTTTAGCATAGTCAATGAAGCAGAAGTAGATGTTGTTCTGGAACTCCCTAGCTTTCTCCATGATCTAGTGTATGTTGGCAATTTGATCTCTAGTTCCTCTGTCTCCTCGAAATCCTGCCTGTACTTCTGGAATTTCTCAGTCCACATATTGCTGGAGGATTGTAGGATTTTGAGCATAACTTTGCTAGCATGAGTAATGAGGGCAATGGTGTGGTAGTTTGGACATTCTTTGGCATTGCCCTTCTTTGGGATTGGAATGTTAACTGACCTTTTCCAATCCTGTGTCCACTGTTGAGTTTTCCAAATTTGCTTTGTCCCTGCGTGTAGGTGTCCGCCGGTGCTCCGACACCCACGTCTCACCCCCGCGGCGTGGCACGGCGCTGACTGCATCAGGAGCAAACTGCTGCTTTGGGCGCTGAAGCACCCAACCCTAGTTAGGACAGACCTATGCTGCTCCATCCCCCCTCCCCACACCAGAAATAGGAGTCAGAACAGGCCTACACTGCTCCATCACCCTCCCTATGCCAGAAACAGGGCCAAGGCAGGCTTATGCGACTCCATTGCCTCCACCTCCTTCAACTCCAGAAACTGGGCCAGAGTAGACCTAGACTGCTTTGTCTCCGCCCGCCTAAGTTAAAATGTGAGTACTTTCTAGACTGCAGTAGCTACCACATGTGAGGAGCCTCAGCCTGCAAGGAATTGTATTGTCAGGGCCTGAGATTAACATGTTAAGACTTGATTGCCTGTGAGTATGAGTCTTAGGGAAAAAATTCTGGTGATTATAACCACCATTTAGAACTTATCCTACCATGACTGCAGACGCATCTAGCAGCAAAATGCAATTTTCAGTCGGTGTTGACGTCTTTTGCCCTTTGTTCTGGCACTTCATTGTCCAGTTTGTTACAAGGAGTTTGTTAAAGTTTGTTAAAAGGAAACTAGTGACTATAACTATTTTTTTCTAATCAAATTGCATAATAGTTTCACTTGTTTGTTACACTGGGACTCATTCCCACTTCATTCCTGACTGTCAGTGTACCTCCCTCCCTTTGTTTCCATTGCTTTTGTTTGCGACATCTCCTATCCAGGCAGCAGGAGCAGAAAGGGAGAACTGCATTTCCTAAGTGGTAAAATATTATTGTTTGAGCACTGAGGAAGCTAAATATTCCTATAAGAAAAGCACTTTTTTGAGTGAATAATTTTTCACATATTTCAAAATAATCTGGAAATGTGAAGAGAAGAATAATATTATGCTATAAACAAGTTTATTCTAGATATAACTTTCAACATAAAGCCTTCAACATATTAGCAAACAGTGCCTTCCTTGGCAGAGTAGCACTCTTCTAAGCTCATTCACTAAGACCTTTTCTGCACCAAGAATTTGCTGTGACTCATTGTTCGTCCCATGGTGGGGCAAATTCCTGGTTCCATTTGACATCGGTGTCCAGGCCTGGCCTAACTCAGGCACTCAGTTGCCCCAGGGCACTCGAACATGGATATATCTGTGTTACCTTTTTTGCCCCAGGCAGCAACCAAGCCTATATCAGGCCTGCGCCGTCCGGAAGGGAAGAGTGAGGCTATCCTGGCCCAGCTCCTCCCCACCTGCAGCCACAGGGACAGTGTGCCAGACAAAAATGCCCTAGGTGGCTCCACAGCGCTGCAAAGCATGCTAGAGCCACTGGGGGGGGTTGTTTTTATTTTTAATAACACAATATTGTGTTGGCATGTAATACCACATTCTTAAAAATAAACAAAACAAAACAGGCTCCCACAGTGTCGTGGAACCTCGCCACCCTGGCTCCCATGCAGGAACACAAATGCAAGGAGGACAATGTGCACCAGGCCAACTGCTCCCTTGTGTGGGAGCAGGAAGAGGTGGGACAGCCTGCCCTGGCTCAAGCATGAGGAGGGATCCTGGTGCAGAGCCTCCCATGCAGGAAAAATTTAAGGGTGTCACTCTGCTTAGGAAGACACTGCCCTGGTCAGAAATCAGGGAGGGAAAACTAAAGATACACTGGGTGAGAATATGGAATTAGACATCTGTTTGATATAACCAGGCCAAAAGTGCTAAATCCCCCCCTCTAGTTTGGAGTACTTGGAGCACCCATGTCCATCTTACTAGGCAACTGGATAGAATATTATCTGTCTGTTTCCCTTTGGACTTCTCATATGTATAAAACCTAGAAGCTTACCATTTTAAGCACTCAGAGAAGGGAACTGGAATATTCCCAAGAGTGCTTTGTGGAAATAAACCATTGCTCTATCTAGTCTCTGTCACACTCCTTGATTTAGGGGAGGACCCTCAACCTTGTTGAGCCTGTGACAACTGCTGGAATGTTAAGAATAGATAATGGGCACCATCACACAATGACTGCTACAGAAGGAAGCACAAGCAGTCACAAAATGGCCAACACAGGTGCTAAACTATCACAGAATACTGGGAGGTTCAAGCCTATTATCAAAGTCCTACAATGAGGTCAGCCATTTCTGAATGGGCATTCCCCACAAACACTAAGATGAAGAAGTACTTCACACTCAAGTGAGGTGGAAGAGAGCCAATATAGCTGTGGGGACACCATGGCACTCACATTGGGCTGATGTAGGGCTTGTCTAGTGACTCCATGCAATCTCTAGAGTCTACTCAAATGAACTTAACAGCAGCTTGACATTCTAATGGTAGAACTTCCAGACCATAACACATTCCCAATAAAACCATCAAGCGCTCAGTCAGAGAGGATAAAATAATCTCCTGTCACATCTCCCTCATAGTAACTTAAGGAACAACCTCATTCTGGCTCCTGACGGAAAATTTAAAGATAAAAAAGTTCAATTTGACTCCAGAACTGCCCTCCTGGCAATGCTCACAATTCAGGATCAGGCAACATAAGAACCTATAGACCTCGGTCCAAAACTCTCTAATCTTCCATCACCACCCAGGTTTACAAATAGGCTTCCTTCTGTCCCCATTCCCTCTTTTGTTATCTCATTTTATCCTCTTCTACATACATTTATGGGTAGGTTCTACAAGGACTAACCATGGGTGGACCAATCTAGACAACGTAACTACATTCACTACAAACTCTACAGTTGCTCTGCATTACATTCATTAATTAGAAGCTCCTTTGCTATTTCCTCTCCCATATTTCCTAAATATTGCTCCCAATATGGCCTTTGTGTATACACAGACTTAGGATCCCAAGTCAGGGTTAGAGAGGTCATTTTTTTTTTCAGTCTCTGTAGAGACTGTCAAAAATTGCCAATGCCGACTATATTTCAAGTCATCATGGTGGGGTATTGGGAAAAGTTTTCAAATAGCAATAACTGCACCTCGGATTAATCTCTTTGGCTACGATACTGCCACTGCGCAAAGTTCAGGGTTAGAGAGGTCATTTGCAGAGGTATCTATCTCCCTTTCCCAGGCAACATAACAATGGGACTAAGCATACAATCTACACTAAGACCTGTGTTAATACCTCTATATGCCCAGAGCTACCCGCTTCCCAAGCTATTATGAACCAAGAAAAGGTGAATGAATGCTGTAAGTCATTGTTGTTTTAGTTGGGTATTGCCTTAGCCACAAAGCTGTCTCCTTATACAGCACATGGGGTTGCCACTTTGATAGCAGAACGTGCTGATTGCCAAACATGCTACTTATGTAATTGCGAGTTCTCAGTGTTCATTCTTAATGTGCTTACCCAAAGCATTCCTTTAGACCTAATTAATTTGTAGCTAAATAGTTGACGTGTTTGATTTGAGAGGATACTCAAGGACAATGGCAACACCTCTGGTGATGCAACAAACTAGCAAAAATAAACATTTTCACTCCCAAATCTAAACTGACAAGTCAAAGCCGTTTAGTTGCTTCCAATGCCTAATCCAATTTTTGGATAAGGGCAGACTGTGTGTATGTTCACACGTGTGACTGTGTGTGTATGTGTGTGTGTGTGTGTGAGAGAGAGAGAGAGACTTTAAAGATGGTCTAATGTTAGGTGCCGTTTAGAGCTAAGGAGACTTTTCTGTTTTTCTTCCCTTTAAAAGAGATTTGGGCACTACCACCCCTTTCTTCCTGAAGCTATTTATCTTCCTGCCCTTAAGGCGAATGTCGCTTCTCAGTTTTGACTGCATGACTGGGATTATGCATAGCCACAGAGTTAAACCTTATGATGAGAGACATAATTTATTTCTTCGGTAATTTATTTCAGTGTTTGTGTGTGTGCCCACGTTCACAAAGTTGTGTGTGTATATGTGCGTGTGTGAACTATTGAGGGCTCTCTGAGTTTGCAGCCTGCAAATTTTCTCTCTTTCTCTCTTTTTCCTATTGACCACTTGTTAAATCTTTTTGTTTGTTTCCCGCCATTCCCCAGGGACCCGCAGACAGACAGCCTTGCCAGATTCATTTTCTGATCAAAGCTGTTTGATTTGGTCAATTTTGCCACATTGGAGACGTTCTCTATTACAGAGATAAATAGCCTTGGGCTAACTGTCAACGAAAACTTGTAAGCTAATAAATTATTCCAATTTCTTCCTGCGGATTTCTCTGGAGACAGCCCTAGGAAATACACTTTTTGATTAGTAAATTTCTCTGTGTGTGTGTCTGGACATTCAAATGTGTCGACTTTGATTAGCACCATTGCTTTTCAAGTAGACGCTGGCTGAGGGGCTGTCAGTTGCCGGCAGCCCTGATGCATAATGCATCAACTGGGCCCGGAAACTAGGAGCTTCATCCAAGGCTAGAAAGGCGGGAAAATTGCCCCAACAACCCTTTGCCACCTAGGGAGCGCTCCAAGTTGCAAAGACTTTTTGGCACTGGGCAACACAAAACCATTATGATCTTTTGGATCTGCAGCCAGGGCAGGATCCTTGCCGGAGGACAAAGAGTTTTAGGAGGTGTCCTGAGGAAATTATCCGGCCTCAACCGGCCCTCCTCATTAAACTGCGGTCCAGCACTTCTTGCTTCTCTCTCCAAGAAGGATCAGATTTTGCTTCACCTCCCACTTGAATTTCTGTTCGACTGATGTTTGCCTACTTAAAGACCTGCAGGTTGTTATAGAAACAATATTTTGGCTATAACAAATCAATCGGTGCGTGTGAACACAAACATACAGATCATTTATCAACTGCAAAATACCCTAAATTATGACCTTTCTAAAACCTATCAGAAGGGCGAGGGAATGCATAACGTAAATTAAACTTTGAAGGGTCAGCGGTTTTTACTTTCACTATTCATCTTTCTTTCACCTTATAGGTTTAAGAACAAGAGTGCTGTGTAATTACATTTCAATGGGGTGCAGCGGTTCATTATTCTCTGCTATACCAATCTACTGCAACATTTCCAATGCAGTCAGGTACGTTTCAGCAGATATTAGTTGGTCTAAGACTACAGTTGCTGCTCTTTTGGGCTGAGAACATCTTTTAATGCAGAGCAGGGCAACCATCTCCAAAGAACTAGCAAGAAAGTAGAAAGCCAAGTGAAAGGGTAGGAAAGAAAAACAAAATCAAAGCACTTGCCCTTTTTTTTTAAGGGCAAGGACTGCTCTGACAGTTTTCTTCCATCTTTTCTCTTTTTCCCAATCCTTTCTCTTTCCGTCTTGCTTTTTGTGCAACTGCCCATACCATTGATAGAGATGGGTGGTTTCCAACTGCAGAGTCTTACAATGCCAATTTTCTATTTATCTAGTAAGCGTGGCTCAAAAAGTCACACAGGAGACAGCCTTTCACCTTAGCCATCCAGAATCTGCATTGGACATAGCAACAAACTGATAACTTGCATCATAAGCTCATAAAGCAGAAATTCTTTACATGAAATTAATTTGGCCCTACTGAAGTCAACACAATTGGTGCTGGGAACTATGATATGTAATCTTCAAGAAATACCAAAGTATTAGTATATCACCCTGCACTGGCACTACTGTTAGCATATCTCATCCTGTAGTGTAGGGCATTTTCACACAAATTTCAGTGGAAGTAAATGCATTCAAAGCCTTGCCAGTTTAATCCTATGCAGTGATTCCAGCTGAAAACTATTGATTTCAAGGAACCTGCAGTATAACTTTCTATAGGATTGCGCTGTGAATAGTTTCACCATCACTATACTGGAGAGCCCCCATAATCTTTTAATCGAATATATTGTGTTCTCTCCATGCTGCCCTGATTCACTGGATAACAATTAATTTTACATGTTTTATTGAGAACCACCACGAGCCGGCAGTGCTGGGAACGGCAGAATAAAAATACAGTAAATAAATAACCAGTAATTTAGTGCAACCAAACTCTGGATTGCTGGTAGTCATCTCTAGATATTTTGGAAAAATATAG